>NC_048570.1:15576022-15876022 GCF_013265735.2 Oncorhynchus mykiss
GAGTCTTATATCGGTTGAAAGCTTACATTCTTGTTAATTTAAGTAAACTGTGCGATTGTTTGAGGACGGCGCCCCACATCAAAATATTTTTCCATTGGCACAGGTTTCATAAATTAACAAATAGCGATTAAATATTCAGTTACTTTTTGAAAATCTTCCTCTGATTTGTCATCCAAAGGGTCACAGGTATAACATGTAGTGTCGTTTTGCTAGATAAAATCCTTCTTTATATCCCAAAAAGTCTCTTTAGTTTGCGCCATCGATTTGAGTAATGCACTTGTTCAACATGCAGGGAAAGGAATCCAAAAATCTACCGCTAAACTTTGTTAAAACAAGTCAAAATACATTTCTATTTACTCATCAGATACCCTAAAATGTAATCAAACTATAATATTTCATACAGAAAGAAGTATGTTCAATAGAAAAATGATATTGGTAGGTGCGTCTTGTCTTCATGGCGCGCTCATACACAAATTTCCAATAGTGTGTCTCAGTACTAAAACTCACTATTCTTACTCGTTTTGGAAGAAACAAGCCTGAAACCTTGAACATAGAGGGCTGACACCCTGTGGAAGCCATAGGAATTGCATACTGGGAGCTAGATTTAAATGGGCTCTCAAAAAAATGTATAATTCTGGTTGGTTTTTCTTTATTTTCTCCTACCATATCTATTGTGTTATAGTCTCCTACATTACGTTAACATTTCTACAACCGTCAAAGCGTCTTCTTTCCAATGGTACTAATTATATGCATATCCTGGCTTCAGCGCCTGAGCAACAAGCAGTTTACTTTGGGCACGTCAGTCAGGCGGAAATTGAGATAAAAGGAACCTACCCTGAAGAAAGTTTTACATACTGCTTTACTTTTTTCATATGTAAATACTGTATTCTATTCTACTGTATTTGAGTCAATGCACTCCGACATTGCTCATCCTAGTATTTATCTATTTCTTAATTCCATTATTTTACTTTTAAATGTGTGTGTATTGTTGTGAATACTTAGATACTACTGCACTGTTGGAGCTTGGAACACAGGCATTTTGCTACTCCCGCAATAACATCTGATAAATATGTGTATGTGACCAATAACAACCGTATTGTGTACAGTACCTTCATATACCCTACATCCTTTTAATTTCCAGTTTAAATGATTGGATGGGTAGGAAACAAGGATGATACATCACATGCATGTGTAAGTACAAAGTGATTTCAACTCTAAGTTTTCCCATGTTTTCCCCCTCTAAAAGAAAACAGCTGACTAGGCCTACATCTGATGTGTGATATGGATTTGCAAGAAGCCTGATTCTCCAGAAAATGTGCATGGTTAGCGTGATTGAAGTGAAGTAGTGGCATTTCTGCACACACATACATAAGAACATACACAAACACACACACACATACTTTTTGGGCAGTTTTGCCAGAGGCCTTTCCTGCAGGCTGTGTTTTGAGAAATTGTCTTATGAGAAAAGCCAAATAATCACATCTATGAAAGCAGCTGTAGCAATGCCTGTGTGTGAACTACGTAGTTTGGATAACTAGATCGGATTTAAAAAACTGGTCATATTTTAGTTGGTTCGTCTGGATTTTCCATCTGTTAATAAGCAACTGCTTGCTAAGGTTACAATAGGGTTAGGATCAGGTTTAGAATAAGGGTTAGGGTAAGGGTTAAGGTTAGGGTAAAGTTGAAGGTTAGGGTTAGTTGTAGCTAACCTGATTCAGCTGGAAAGCCCAGCTCTAGAGCATCTACGGATTGATTATCCAAATAAAGTGTAACCAAAAATTGGTGAAGGAGAGCGATGAGACAGAAGAGTGGATTAGATATGAGAGCCCTTCGTATTTTACTTGGTCACACACTGTGGACATAAGGCTGATAATGATATAGAGGTAGCTACATGTATTTTACTCATCTTCCTTTAACCTACTTTGAGATTACACACTTAAGCGGCATTGGATGACCTCTTCATCCTTGTCCTCAACTAGAGTGGTAGAAATCACAGTTTATAGCTGAGCAATGAGCATATTCTGACAGCTGTCTGAAAAATCATTGCATCATATGCCAAATACTCTCCACTCAACTGCCTTAAAGGCCCATGTTCTACGAATATAAATCAGGCTATGAAAGTTCTGATTTGTGTCTATTAATTAATCAATGTGGGAGAAGAAGCAACACAGGTGAGCCAGGTCCAATCAAGCTAATTGTCCAGAATTTGTGTTGTAAAGCTTTAGATTTCTCCCCAGAAAAAGAAAAGTAGGATTTCCTGCCAAACTGGCTGCTGAGTGAGTGAACCCCCGGAGAACATTTGCTAAAATCAGCCTTTTGCCCTATGCTGTATGATTCAGCATGAATGTGAGTTGGCAGTCAGCGCTGGTGACTTATGTCTGGATCGCCCTTGCCGCTCAGATGAATTGTTGTGGGTAAACAGAGGTCCAAAGGCCCCCCAGTGCCATGTCAGCCATAGTCCTGATTCTGGCCTTTAACCAAATGCTACAATGTATCAAGAAAATACCTTCTCTCCCTGTTCCCTTAAACTTATTGGTTTTGTTTCACATTTATACTTAATATAGCAGAATCTTACAGATACTGTAAGTAGAATTAGCTCAGAAAAGCATAAAACCATTCATCTGGCAATATATTTGTTACCCTTTTCCCAAAACTATGAATACCTCTGTCATCTCCTGGAGGTATCGTCATTGCATCAGAGCAACAGCAAACATGCTGCAGGGCACACTACTATGGTTATGATCGCTGCTTATGTCATTATTCACAATGTGGCATATATTTCTAGGTAAATTACCAAAATAGTTATTCTTTAACAATAAACATTGGGTATCCCACTATCTCCATGTATCTGTGCGGACTCTGGATGGGGGTACTAGGTGTCTAAGTGATTAGGTGAGTTCATGAATTGTGTAGACAAGCTGTGGATCCCAGGGGCACACCTGCTCTGGCCATTATGCAGGTTTCCCAGCCAGACGACCTTGGGTTCTCCTTATAGCCGGAGGCTGATCCCTGAGGGAAGGATGAAGGAGAAGAAAACACTGTACACTTGGTGTGTGGCTTCTGAATAGAGCTAGACTAGGACTACTCCATTATATTAGGTGATATCGTGCCAAAAATTATCACTTTAATAGTATGGAAGGTATGGTTTGGTGGAAGTAAAAATAAAATTGATATTGATATAGTAATATTGTAATTACTATCTAATGTGCATCAAGAAATCAACACACAACACCATGTCTGAGTACTATCATGTAAATGTATGCGCTGCACTCAAGTCAATATGAAACATGCACTGTGTGGGGATGTAGTTAACTATGATATGTACTGTATGCTCATTTCTGTTTAACTAGTAATTACAATGTGCTGAAAAGGGTATCTAAAGGGAGTCCAATGGCAAGGTCTCAATATTGTCATGTTTTATTGCATTTGACTAACAAATGGATCATTTGGCCACAAAATCAGGGTTGTTTCTGTAAAAGAACATGCTACAGTATACTCCTTTCAGAAATTAAATTAAACTAAACCTACTCAAGTACAACAAATGAGTTGTCAAGAGAACAAATCAGTTGTCATATTTTCCCTAAGCCTCAAGAGATAAAAGCACATGATAAAATAAGTTTGGAAAAAATAAATTTTAAGGGGTCCTTATTACAATGTATTCACATATATAATTACACTGTAACAAGTATTGTGATGAATTGTAGTAATACATAGTTGCAATGTAATAGCAACATGTAACTGATGCTAATTGCAGTCTGTAATTACAGAGTTGTAACAACGAATGCTTGTTACCGTGCTTGTAACAAATGTTAAAGTTTCTGATAACATCCCAACGCAACGTATTTCAGCCTGCTATGACCAGTTGGTGAGTGTTATCTAATTGAAAACCGACCACCTCATTGACACAAATCTGCAATAAATGGTTCTGGAGTCTGATGTCCAGGCCCAATGGCAAAAATGGGTTCACAAACAGGTCACATCAAAAAATAACAGTGCATTTGGCAATAGGTGAATTACTGTAAGCATTAATAAAAAAAAATTTGACACATTTAATAAAAAGTAAAATTATTGTTGCAATAAATGGTGCTGGAATTAAATTATGAAACGCTACCAGTTATTGTAGGATTAGATGGAATAAAGATGTACCACATATGCATTTATACATGTGAAAGCAAGAGCAAACATTTCAACAAAAGAACAAAGCACTCTCCACTGGAGGGAGTTTGGAGAGCGCAAGTGGAGAGACGCGCCTATGGTGCGTCTTGACCACAGTAATAATACATTTTTACAATAAATTCAAAATGCAAGCTTCATGAGTAAATTATCCATTTCAAGCAATTTTGACGTACCAAAAAAACAGTAGGCCTATGCTAGTAATTGTTGCTTGATGCCGATTGCTGAGCCCTACACTACAAATCAGTTTTGAGGATATGAATTAATGAGGATTCACAGTTTGACATTTGCCAGTGAATCTGAATCAATCAATGGCCTTCATCTGGTCATGATTTCAACCTGGAGGGAAGTGGGGTATCCTACGAATCAGGGTTGAGGAGTTACCAAGGTAACATTTGGTCAACTCTTAGTTCAGCTCTGGATATCCGGTACCATGAAAGTGGCTCACCTATTAGCCAGTCACATTTCTATGGCAACAAATCCTTCAGAGCTAACCTGCTCCGGGGCAGGCTAACTCCATTTATCCTGAATGAAGAGTCTGAGCCATGAGTTGAGGACCAATTCATCCAAATACTGCGTCATCAATTCAGGAAGATGACTGATTCAATATCAGTTTAATCAAATGTTGTGTGTTATAAAGTTAGTCATGTTAAAATACATATCACATTACACATTTAGTAATGACGAAATGTACTTGAAACTTTATGCACAGAAACACTTTTGCATGACTTCTATTTTGATTTAGGCACAAATGAAAATTTGTCAATGACTCGCCCATGTTTGAAGGGTTTGACTAGCCACATGCGACATGCATGCGCAGTTACAAGCCTACTACAGTTAGCGTTAGGCAGAAGAGCAAAATCCATCATCGTAATAGTTGGCTAGGTTTCAAAAACCTTGAGTAGATCTAGCTTCCTTCATAGTACACTCCTATGGTGAGCTTGCAAAGTAAACAGTTAATATTCTTGATCACCAAAATGTATTGGGAGCGTCATCTCAATTTATTATGGCAATCCTTTCTCCCTACAATTTGACGTTTGCACTGTAGCTGATCCTATAGCTGTACTGTTCGCTAGCTCACCTGACCTGTGTTGATTGACAGTTTGCTGGTCCAATCAGAGGGGCTGAGTGTGCATTTCACTAGCCAATCTGTTGCAATTGTTTTTTTAAGGGCAAAGCTGTGGCTACTGTCTCTGGCTTGGGGAGAAGGGTAATCCACAGACTCTGTACCACAAAATTTGTGACAACACGTTACAAAACCTGGCCAAATAATTTCAAGTTATCAGTCTCAACTCAAAGTCGAGTCCCGAGTCTTGAGGCTTTAAGTCCAAATCAAGTCTTGAGTGCACAACTCTGTGATTAGGTACGAAGTACCGGACATTCCACTGATTTCTTAACTCAGTCAACTTCCTCAGTGACAAAAATACTGTTTCTCTGTTTCTTCCCCATCACTGTCATCAGAAAACTCTGCAATGTCTCATTCTCTGACAATGTTTTTAACATTTCCTTGTCATCTGATTCATTTTGAGAGTCAAGGAGAGTCAGAATGGCATGATGATCATCCTCCAGAAAGTAGTCTCTCACAACTTATTCCCACAGACTTGTCGATAGTGGCAGCTAAATTCAGGGCAGTAATACATTCTGTAGTTGTGCATTGCTATATACATTTTTAAAAACCTACGGTAGGAAACATTATCTACATGCTGACCAAGGATGCTCTACTGACCAAGGATGCTCTACTGACCAAGGATGATTCTTGTTATAGACAGAAGCCTGTGACATGGCAGACCAGTCAGTACTCATCCCTCGACATGTCCAGCCCCAAAATATGAAAATAGCTGAACTCTTGAGTTGCTGCCGTGCACGGTTAGCAGTGGCGATTTTAGCATGTAAATCTTGGTGGGGGAAATAAAATAAAAGTGGGATGCATGCCAGCAAAGCCACTACACAAGACCGCACTAAATAATATTTTAATTGCACTTTAACTGTGACAAACAGTGCTCACAAACTGTTAGGGCCTACATAAAGCTGTCCCAACAGCAGTCCCAACAGTTTACCCCTACTATACCTGGCTATCAGTGGAGCCTTGCCTGGCAGCGAAACAGTTCATTCAGCCTCATTTACTGCCTTTAAAAGAAAAAAAGAAGCTGATGTGGCTGCCTTGCTTAAACAAATGTGGTTTCTAATGACAATTGAGATGTACAAACTAAGCATAAGGGGATGACAAGTGTACAAGAGGCAATCCTTAATTTCGATAAAGACATTAATGAGCGAGCTAGGATGGACGTAGTCAATATAATTTGTTTAGCACTTTTGAAACGTACAGCGACAGAATTCAGAACATGCACCGTTTTTACAGTGTTCTCCCTGTACACCAAGTCAGAACCATAGGATACATAAATGGGGTATATAAACAGACAATGAAAGTGCTTACAATATTTGATGATTACCTTTACCTAAAACAGGATATATGTCACGTTCTGACCTTTATTCCTTTGTTTTGTCTTTATTTAGTATGGTCAGGGTGTGAGTTGGGATGGGCAGTCTATGTTAGTTTTTCTATATTTTCTATTTCTGTGTTTGGCCTGATATGGTTCTCAATCAGAGGCAGCTGTCTATCGTTGTCCCTGATTGAGAACCATATTTAGGTAGCCTGTTTTCCTTTGTGTTTTGTGGGTGGTTATTTTCAGTCTTTGTGTGTCTGCACCAGATAGAACTGTTTCGGTTGTCACTTTATTGTTTTGTAATTTGAAGTGTTCAGTTTCTTATTAAAAAGATGAACACTAACCACGCTGCGCTTTGGTCCTCTCTTTCTTCCATCCAAGACAACCGTTACAATATAGGCTGCATGTGCACCGCCAAGTCAGAACAGTAGCTGAATAGACCAAATTATTAGGGTGAGGCACATGGGCTACTAACATCTTCCTACACAACATACACTTTCTTAGCTACAGTATGCATACAGTTAAAGTTGGAAGTTTACATACACCTTAGCCAAATAAATTTTAACTCAGTTTTTCACAATTCCTGACATTTAATCCTAGTAAACATTCTCTGTTTTAGGTCAGTTAGGATCACCACTGACATTTCAGAATAATAGTAGAGAGAATTATTTCTTTCAGCTTTTATTTCTTTCATCCCATTCCCAGTGGGTTAGAAGTTTACATACACTCAATTAGTATTTGGTAGCATTGCCTTTAAATTGATTAACTAGGGTGAAACGCTTTGGGTAGCCTTCAACAAGCTTCCCACAATAAGTTGGGTGAATTTTGGCCCATTCCTCCTGACAGAGCTGATGTAACTGAGTCAGGTTTGTAGGCCTCCTTGCTCGCACAAGCTTTTCAGTTCTGCCCAGAAATGTTCATTGGATTGAGGTCAGGGCTTTGTGATGGCCACTCCAATACCTTGACTTGCTTGTCCTTAAACCATTTTGCCACAAACTTTGGAAATACGTTTTTGTTTCACCAGACCAGAGGACATTTCTCAAAAAAACACAATATTTTTCCCCATGTTCAGTTGCAAATCATAGTCTGGCTTTTTTAGGGCGGTTTTGGAGCAGTGGCTTCTTCCTTGCTGAGCGGCATTTCAGGTTATGTCGATATAAGACTTGTTTTACTGTGCCTATATATATTTTTGTACCTGTTCCCTCCAGCATCTTCACAAGGTCCTTTGCTGTTGTTCTGTGATTGATTTGCACCTTTCACACCAAAGTACGTTCATCTCTAGGAGACAGAGCGTGTCTCCTTCCTGAGCGGTATGACAGCTGCGTGGTCCCTTGGTGTTTATACTTGCGTACTATTGTTTGTACAGATGAACGTGGTACCTTCAGGCATTTGGAAATTGCTCCCAATGATGAACCAGACTTGTGGAGGTCTACAATTTGTTTTTGAGGTCTTGGCTGATTTCTTTTGATTTTCCCATGATGTCAAGCAAAGAGACACTGAGTTTGAAGGTAGGCCATGAAATACATCCACAGGTACACCTCCAATTGTCTCAAATTATGTCAATTATTGACATCATCTGAGGCGGCAGGGTAGCCTAGTGGTTAGAGCGTTCGACTAGTAACTGAAAGGTTGCAAGATCGAATCCCCCAGCTGACAAGTCAAAGATCTGTTCTTCTGCCCCTGAACAAGGCAGTTAACCCACTGTTCCTAGACTTTCATTGAAAATAAGAATGTGTTCTTAACTGACTTGCCTAGTTAAATAAAGGTAAATTAGACTATCAGAAGCTTCTAAAGCCATGATGGAATGTTCATGTTATTTAAAGGCACAGTCAACTTAGTGTATGTAAACTTCTGACTGACTGGAATTGTGATACAGTGAATTATAAGTGAAATAATCTGTCATGCACAAAGTAGATATCCTAACCGACTTGCCAAAACTATAGTTTGTTAACAAGAAATTTGTGGAGTGGTTAAAAACACCTGTTAATGACTCCAACCTAAGTGTATGTAAACTTCTGACTTTGACTGTATATATCTCACTAGGTCAGGATATTTAAGCCTCCATATATCCACTAGTTCCAATATATCCATGAAATTCGGGATTTCCTTAAGTGTATGAGGGTGATAGTTTGTGGTGTGATTTAAAACCACATTATAATCTCCCACCATAATAACAGACTTGTATTGTTTGTAGGGTTGTTAAATGATAATATATATTTTCAAAGAAGCTTGGATCATCATTATTTGGACCATATAGGTTAATGAGCTAAAGTTGTTTACGGTCCAATAAAATATTTTAAATCATCTATCTACATTGAGGATGTTTTTGGACAATTTGCACATTATGATTATTGTTAATTCATATTGTCACCCCTTTAGAATTTCTTTGCCCATGAGAGAAATATTTATCCCCCCTAGTCCTTTTTCCACAAAACGTATTCTAAAATTGTTGAATGAGTTTACAGTAAACAATAGAAATTATATTCCTTCTCTTTAAGCCAGGTAAATACTGATCTTCCTTTCTTATTATCAGCCTCACCACTACAATTATAACTGGCTATACTTATTTCACCATTTACTATAATAAGATACACATTTCTAATCTATTCATCATAATAGATGTTTGTAAACTCACCATTAAAAGGTACCATAGTGATTGCATGATATTTGCATTTCTATTAAGTTAACCTCCAATTGTTCTACACTATTCCACCAGCTAAAACCCCTCCCCGTACCATGTTGGGTTGTCATTCCAATGACCGGCAGCATCCCCCGGATCCCAGGGCCCCAGAGAGACCTTTGAAAAGAGCACACAGTGCCATCCACAGAACAGAAGTAGATCAATTGCCAAAAGCTTTCCCATTGCCCTCACCTTAATTTGCATTATATATAGCTATTAAAAAATATATTAAAAAAATCCTGCATATCCTAATTTCCATAATTAGCAAATAATATGTGTAATAATGTAGGCAGTTCATGCAAAGGACTGTTACCTATAAGCAGGATTGTTACCTATAAGCAGGACTGTTACCTATAAGCAGGATTGCCATTACAAAAATTACATTTTTTGCAAGCAATCAATATTTTAGTAAACAATAATTGTGTTTCCTCCTATATTGTCCCTAACATCCTTACCACCTTGCAACAGATGTGGGATTCATACACACACACACACACACACACACACACACACACACACACACACACACACACACACACACACACACACACACACACACACACACACACACACACACACACACACACACACACACGCACACAACCCCTTTCCCCCACAAACAACCATAAACTCAACAGTTGTTCCATCCCTGAGCCCAACTCAAGAAAGGACTTGATTTACGAATGCAAAGACAGTTGCAGCTGTATGAGAAGGCATGGCATATTAAGCAAAAGCGGGTAAAAACGGTGCGATTTCATTAACCATTGTCAAGTCCTAGGTAATTGAGAGCCTCCACTGTTACATTGACACCCCAAAGCACACATACACAAACACACACAAACACACTTTCACACTCATCACATATATTGTGGCTACTGTCTATTATCCATTCTGTTGTCTAGTCACTTTACCCTTATCTATACAGTACATACGTACATAGCTACCTCAAATTCCTCATAACCCTGCACATCGACTCGGTAAAGTAAAATGTTTATTTGACCTTTATTTAACGAAGCAAGTCAGTTAAAAATAAATTCTTATTTACAATGACGGCCTACACCGGCCAAACCCGGACAACACTGGACCAATTGTGCACTGCCCTATGGAACTCCCAATCACAGCCGGTTGTGATACAGCCTGGAATCGAACCAGGGTGTCTGTAGTAATGCCTCAAGCACTGAAATGCAGTGCCTTAGACCGCTGCACCACTCGGGAGTGGTTAATTCCTGTACAGTGTATAAACATGTTATTTTTAATCGTTATTGTTATTCTGTATTCACTGTGTATTTATTCCTCGTGTCAATATTTCATTTGTTTTTATCTTAATCTTTAACTCTGCATTGTTGGAAAAGGACCCGTAAGTAAGCATTTCAGTGTAAGTTTACACTTGTTGTTTACAAAGCATGTGACAAATAAACATGTATCTGATCTGATTACAATTAACTACAATACTTGCTACACATGTAATTACACTGTAATAAGAACCTCTTAAAATGTAGTGTTACCATATGTTCTCATGCTTTATTGTAAATCAAAGCCTCATCAAAATAATTATGGGTAAACCCCTGTAGCTTAACTCTACTCTAATGTCTTAATACCCTCCCACCTCCATACCCAAGCATATAACAAATCACATTACTGCCGCTTAACAAATCCCATCAACTAAAGTAAATGTGATATCTCTAGTTTGTCTTTTATAATACAGATTAATAGCTTTTCACTGTAGATTATCATGGGGAAGGGAGGGGGTTGGGGATAGCCTATATGCTGAAAAGCCAAAAGGAAACAGAAATGCATAATAGGTTTATAATTGAATCATACCCATTTAAAGAGGGAGGAAAGTGATAGTTCAAAAAATGGAAGAGGCGTCTGAAATGGTGCATATGTGCATGGGTTTATTAATTTATCTCTCTCCAGATTGGGTGCGTTATGAATGACAGTGTGCTTACTCAGGTGGAAGGATATTCACGCCACATAGAGAGAATGAATAATGTATGATACAAAGTTCTCCAAAACTGTAATCACAATTCAGGAAATCGAGTGCAGAGTGACAATTTCAGGCCCTATATTTTTTTATGCTGTATTTTAAACTCACTTGGTGTGTTTCAGTCATCTTACGCAATGTGAAGTCTATACCTCTCTTGAATTAGACTTTTCTTTCTCTGTTTTGGCCCTCTGCATGCTCGCCACCTACATCAACCTGCTGAAACATGGTATCACGATGAAAGAAAGGCAACAATTGACCTTCCTCCCAAACCATCTCCATCTCCATCCTCCTTTGAGATAAATCATTAATGAGGACAAGATCAACCATATCCAGATTATTTCACAGCTTATCAAATTGACATGGTACTGATGTAGGTTAGAGTTTTTTTAATGCTCCAGTCTCCAGATACCTTCATGACAGTCTCTCATTCAAATCCTTCTCGCTTATCTTCCATCACCAGATTGGTGTTCTTGCAAACATTAAACACAAATTATGTAATTTACCAATGTCACCAGATGTGTTCGACATTTTGGTAATTAACAGTTAATATATGACAATCTATTGTGATTTTGGTCATTCACACTTGAATAACTGAAAAACATTATTCAGCATAAAATATTCCAATATGTGTCCAGATTGTCCATGAGTTTCTAGTGGAGAGACCATGGTTAAAGATAAATTAGCCTTATTAATGAAAAAAGCATCTAATCAACATTAATCAGCATTATTTTCAATTAACTCTGCAACTTTTCCAACTATTGACTTTTTCACAACTTTAACCGGTTTGACACCAAACCATTTATAACAAAGACATATTGACATAATAAAAAAGTTACAAATATGTAGAAAATATACTGAACAAAAAAATAACGCAACAATTTCAAGGTTTTTACTGAGTTACAGTTCATATAAGAAAATCAGTCTATATAAATAAATTGATTAGGCCCTAATCTATGGATTTCACATGACTGGGAATACAGATATGCATATGTTGGTCACAAAATCAGTCAGTATCTGGTGTGACCAACATTTGCCTCATGCAGCATGACATCTCCTTCAAATAGAGTTGATCTGGCTGTTGAATGTGGCCTTTGGAATGATGTCCCACTCCTCTTCAATAACTGCAAAGTTGCTGGATATAGGTGCGAACTGGAACATGCTGTCGTACACTTCGATCCATAGCATCCCGAACATCTTCAGTGGGTGACATTTCTTTTGGGTATGCAGGCCATGAAAGAACTGGAACATTTTCAACTTCCAGGAATTGTTTAAAGATCCTTGCGACATGGGGCTGTCCATTATCATGCTGAAACATGAAGTAAATGGAGGTGGATGAATGGCACAACAATGGGCCTCAGGATCTCGTCACAGTATCTCTGTGCAGTCAAATTGCCATTGATAAAATGCAGTTGTGTTTGTTGTCTGTAGCTTATGCTTGCCAAAACCATAACTCCAGCACCACATAAGCAAACATGGTCTGGGGTGGTGAGGCCGGTTGGATGTACTGCCATATTCTCTAAAATGACATTGGAGGTGGCTTATGGTAGAGAAATTAACATTAAATTATCTGTCAACAGCTCTGGTGGACAGTCCTGCAGTCAGCATGCCAATTGCATGCTCCCACAAAACTTGAGAAATCTAAGGCATTGTGTTGTGTGACAAAACTGAACATTTTTGAGTGGCCTTTTATTGTCCCCAGCAAAAGCTGCACCTGTGTAATGATCATGCTGTTTAATCAGCTTTTTGATATGTCATACCTGTCAGGTGGATGGATTATCTTGGCAAATGAGAAACGCTCACTAACAGGCATGTAAATAAATTTGTGCCCAAAATTTGAGAGAAATCGCTTTTTTGTGCATATGGAACATTTCTGGGATCTATTATTTCAGCTCATGAAACATGAGAACAACACTTTACGTGTTGCATTTATATTTTTGTTCAGTGTATTTGGAAACCATTTTTTCCACATTTTGTTACGTTACAGCCTTATTCTTAAATTGATTGAAATATTTTTTCCCCTCATTCTACACAATACCCCATAATTCCCTGGATCCTGACTAGTCTCCCAGTCCCTGTCACTGAAAAACATCCCCACAGCATGATGCTGCCAACACCATGCTTCACCGTAGAGATGGTGCAAGTTTTCCACCTGACGTGATGCTTGGCATTCAGGCCAAAGAGTAAAATCTTGGTTTCATCAGACCAGAGAATCTTATTTCTCATGGTCTGAGAGTCCTTTAGGTGCCTTTTGGAAAACTCCAAGTGGGCTGTGATGTACCTTTTACTGAGGAGTGGCTTCCGTCTGGCCACTACCATAAAGCCCTGATTGGTGGAGTGCTACAGAGATAATTGTACTTCTGGAAGGTTCTCCTATCTCCACAGAGGAACGGACAATTTCTTTAACCTCATTGCTTGGTTTTTGCTCTGACATGCACCGTCAACTGTGGGACATTATATAAACAGGTGTGTGCCTTTCCAAATCATGTCCAATCAATTGAATTTACCACAGGTGGACTCCATTCAAGTTGTCTAGAAGGCCAGCATCCCGGAGTCGCCTCTTCACTGTTGAAATTGAGACTGGTGTTTTGCGGGTACTATTTAATGAAGCTGCCACTTGAGGACTGGTGAGGCGTCTGTTTCTCAAACTAGACACTCTAATGTACTTGTCCTCTTGCTCAGTTGTGCACCAGGGCCTCCCACTCCTCCTTCTATTCTGGTTATAGCCAGTTTGCACTGTCCTGCAAAGGGAATAATACACAGCGTTTTACGAAATCTTCAGTTTCTCGCATGGAATAGCTTTCATTTCTCAGAACAAGAATAGACTGACGAGTTTCAGAAGAAAGTGCTTTGTTTCTGGACATTTTGAGCCTGTAATCGAACCCACAAATGCTGATGCTTCAGATACTCAACTACTCTAAAGAAGGCCAGTTTTATTGCTCCTTTAATCAGGACAACAGTTTTCAGCTAACATGAATGAAAAAGTGTTTTCTAATGATCAATTAACATGATAAACTTGGATTAGCTAACACATTGTGCCATTGTAACACAGGAGTGATGGTTGCTGATAATGGGCCTCTGTACGCCTATGTAGATATTTAATTTATGAAATCTTCCGTTTCCAGCTACAATAGTCATTTACAACACTAACAATGCCTACACTGTATTTCTGATCAATTTGATGTTATTTTAATGGAAAAAAAATGTGCATTTCTATCAAAATCAAGGACATTTCTAAGTGACCACAAACTTTTGAACAGTAGTGTGTATATACACATTTGAAATCGGAAGTTTACATATACTTAGGTTGGAGTCATTAAAACTCGATATTCAACCACTCCACAAATGTATTGTGAACAAACTTTAGTTTTGTCAATTCGTTTAGGACATCTACTTTGTGCATGACACAAGTAATTTGTACAACAATTGCTTACAGACAGATTATTTCACTTATAATTCACTGTATTACAATTCCAGTGGGTCAGAAGTTTACATACCCTAAGTTGACTGCCTTTAAACAGCTTGGAAAATTCTAGAAAATTATGTCATGGCTTTAGAAGCTTCTGTTAGGCTAATTGACACCATTTGAGTCAATTGGAGGTGTACCTGTGGATGTATTTCAAGGTCTACTTTCAAATTCAGTGCCTCTGCTTGATATCATGGGAAAATCAAAAGAAATCAGCCAAGACCAAGACCAAAAAAATTGTAGACCTCCAAGTCTAAATTACTCCTTGGGAGCAATTTCCAAACGCCTGAAGGTCACACATTAATTTGTACAAACATAAGTACGCAAGTATAAACACCATGGGACCACACAGCCGTCATACCGTTCAGGAAGGAGACGCGTTCTGTTTCCTAGAGATGAACGTACTTTGGTGCGAAAAGTGCAAATCCATCCCAGAACAACAGCAAAGAACCTTGTGAAGATGCTGGAGGAAACCGGTACAAAAGTATCTATATCCACAGTAAAACAAGTCCTATATCGACACAACCTGAAAGGCCGCGCAGCAAGGAAGAAGCCACTGCTCCAAAACCACCATAAAAAAGCCAGACTACGGTTTGCCACTGCACATGGGGACAGGGATTGTACTTTTTGGAGAAATGTCCTCTGTTCTGATGAAACAAAAATAGAACTGTTTGGCCATAGTGACCATTGTTCTTTTTGGAGGAAAAAAGAGGATGCTTGCAAGTCGAAGAACACCATCCCAACCGTGAAGCACGGGGTGGCACCATCATGTTGTGGGGGTGCTTTGCTGCAGGAGGGACTGGTGCACATCACCAAATAAATGGCATCATCAGGAAGAAAAATTATGTGGATATATTGAAGCAACATCTCAAGACATCAGTCAGGAAGTTAAAGCTTGGTCGTGAATGGGTCTTCCAAATGGACAATGACCCCAAGCATTCTTCCAAAATTGTGGCAAAATGGCTTAAGGACAACAAAGTCAAGGTATTGGAGTGGCCATCACAAAGCCCTGACCTCAATCCGATAGAAAATATGTAGGCAGAACTGAAAAAGCGTGTGCGAGGAAGGAGGCCTACAAACACCTACACCAACTCTGTCAGGAGGAAAGGGACAAAATTCAGGCTTGTGGAAGGCTACAATTTAAAGGCAATGCTTCCAAATACTAATTGAGTGTATATAAACTTCTGACCCACTGGGAATGTGATGAAAGAAATAAAATATGAAAAAAAATCATTCTTTCTACTATTATTCTGACATTTCACATTCTTAAAATGAAGTGGTGATCCTAATTGACATAAGACAGGGAATTTTTACTAAGATTAAATGTCAGAAATTGTGAAAAACTGAGTTTAAAGTTATTTGGCTAAGGTGTATGTAATCTTCCGACTACCACTGTGTGTATATATATACATATATATATGACATGCTAAAACCGCAATGTCATTTAGTAAGTTCATGGTTTATATTTAGGATAATGGTTAACAGCTTTTTCATTACATTTTACAATGTACAAAAATATAAATGCAACATGTAAAGTGGTAGTCCCATGTTTCATGAGCTGAAAGGAAAGATTCCATCAATGCGAAGGGGTTATGGTATGGGCAGGCATAAGGTTTGGACAACGAACAAAATTGCATTTGATCAATTGCAGTTTGAATGCACAGAAATACTGTGACGAGATACTGAGGCCAATTTTTTGAGGCCCATACTTTGACCAACAGATGCATATCTGTATTCCCAGTCATGTGAAATCCCATAGAGTAAGGCTTAATGATTTGGGACCGAGAAGTTGTTAGAAATTGTGTTTGCTTGCTTTATGTTGTTATTGTACATTTTAAAAATGGTTCATTATAATGGCTATGCATTGCAATTGGGTTCGCTAAAACCGATCTTAGTTGTACAGTGTCCCTGAAACACCCATGAGCATAGAATATAGACTAGAAGGCCTGATATCGCAAACAAGTTCAAGGTCGCTCTGTCTGTACAGCACATTCTGCTGTACACAGATCAATAAACCCCATACAGTTTGGAGTACAGCTCATTTCCCTCAACTGTAAGCGATTGGATTTTACTTCCAAACCATCTCACAGTGGGTAAAAGACATATGTAAAACGCCTTCCATTGACACCTTCGACATGAGTCTCAGTGGGTCCTCAATGGACATTTTGTGTAATACCTTGTCTTACTATATGATTTATTTGGGGGGGTGAGAAATAAGTCTGTCTTCTCTGAAACACGCAGATTTAGATATTCATTTGTTGCAAACCAACTCTCAACACTCCAGTGCGCCGAAACTGCAGTGGCCCCCAAGGTTAAAGCGGACATTGGGAAGTAATTAAGATAAAGCTAATAGAATTCATTTATAGTTCAATAAGCCACAGTTTAATTGAAATGGCTAAGCCCGACTTTGTCTCCTAGTAATGGTGAAAATAAAACATAAAAACAGTAATTGATTTTCAGTTTCATGCGGCTCTGGAAAGGGATCAGAGTGTTATGCTCAGGAGAAATGGCCACCTGAGCCACCAGAGCATGAACAAACAAACACACACACACACACACACACACACACACACACTTTCACGGTCATATCATTTGAAATAGTCTCCTTTTATTGTCTTGTGGCCTAAAGGTATGCGTATGTGTGTGTGTGTGTGTGTGTGTGTGTGTGTGTGTGTGTGTGTGTGTGTGTGTGTGTGTGTGTGTGTGTGTGTGTGTGTGTGTGTGTGTGTGTGTGTGTGTGTGTTTAATTATACTTGTGGGGACCGGAAGTCCCCAAAATAACTTTCAACTAAAAACATTTTACCAACTGGGAACATTTTGTTAGTCCCTACAAGGTCAAATGCTATTTCTAGTGGGTTTAGGATTAAGGTTAGAATTAGTGTTAGGGTTAGGAGCTAGGCTTAGTTTTAGGGTTAGTGTTAGGGTTAGAGTTAAGGTTAGGTTTTTGGGTTAGGTTTACAGTTATGGTTAGGGTGAGGATATGGGTTAGGGTTAGGTTTAGGGTTAGGAAAAATAGGATTTTGAATTGGGCTGAATTGTGTGTCCCTGAAATGTTAGTTACACAAGACTGTGTGTGTGTGTGTGTGTGTGTGTGTGTGTGTGTGTGTGTGTGTGTGTGTGTGTGTGTGTGTGTTTACTTCACAAACAATTTTGAATCCATTTGTTTGCTTTGGAACCCAGAGGGATTAATCTCCCTCTCCAGGTTCACAGAGTTAACACTAACACAGCTAACACACTGGCATGACTAGCACGCAGGTTAGCGTTTTCATCATGACTCTTGTTCTAGAGGCAGCTTTGCAGAGTGGTCACTAACTGGAACAGCCAAAAAGTTATAAAATCAGATTTTATACCTAACCCTAAACTTAATCACACTGCTAACCCTAATGCCTCACCCTAACCAACAAAGCCTCCTTCACTCATCCTGCCAAACACCCTCGCAAAACTGACTATCCTACCGATCCTTGACTTCGGCGAAGTCATTTACAAAATAGCCCCTAACACTCTACTCAGCAAACTGGATGCAGTCTATCACAGTGTCATCCATTTTATCCCCAAAGCCCCATATAATACCGACCACTGCGACCGGTATGCTCTCGTTGGCTGGCCCTCACTACATATCCGTCGCCAAACCCACTGACTCCAGGTCATCTATAAGTCTTTGCTAGGTAAAGCCCCGCCTTATATCAGCTCACTGGTCACCATAGCAACACCCACCTGTAGCATGCGCTGCAGCAGGTATATCTCACTGGTCATTCCAAAGCCAAAACCTCCTTTGGCCACCTTTCTTTACATTTCTCTGCTGCCAATTACTGGAACAAATTGCTAAAATCTCTGAAGCTGGAGTCTTATATCTCCCTCTCTAACTTTAAGCATCAGCTGTCTGAGCAGCTTACCGATCACTGTACCTGTACACAGTCAATCTGTAAATAGCACACCCGTCTACCTCATCCCCATATTATTACTTACCCTCTTGTTCTTTTGTACCCCAGTATCTCTACTTGCACATCATCATCTGCACATCTATTACTCCAGTATTAATGCTACATGCTAATTCGTTTCGCCTCTAGGGCCTATTTATTGCCTACCTCCCTACTCTTCTACATTTGCACACACTGTACATAGATTTTTCTATTTTTCTCTTCTTTTGTGCTATTGACTGTACGTTTCTTTATGTGTAACTCTGTGTTGTTGTTTTTGCCGCACTGCTTTGCTTTGTCTTGGCCAGGTCGCAGTTGTAAATGAGAACTTGTTCTCAACTGGCCTACCTGGTTAAATAAAGGTGAAATAAAAATCAAATAAATATTCAGATGAGAAAGCTAATTTGTTTTCATGAATTCTTACAAAATAGACCATTTTGACTTTGCAGCTGGCCCGTCTAGCAGAAATCGCTCAGTTCTGCCTCCAGGACGAGACTCATCAGAAAAAACGTCAACCTGTGACTAACACACCAAATTGTGAGTAGATTGGGCTCAGAGGACTAGATTATACTGCAGTTAATTTTCATGTACATACCTGTGTGCATGTTTCTGTAAGACCCAGGTCAATAGCTTTGACTGAGAATTGAGAAAATGCTGTGAGAGTGTCCTCCACAGAATGTTCCCTGCCTGAGAAACAAACCATACAGTATTGTGGGAGTCTTCTGGCATGACATGAACAGAATGAAAAAGACAGAGGGCGAGCACTAAGATGCCTCCCCAGGCTTCTGCCCTTGCTGTTGTAGAGAGAGAGAAGAGCACATTAAGGCCAAGCGTGTCACACAGACCAGGAAATAGAGGTGATGTGTCACTCTAATTAATTTGCTAACTGATACCTAGCCAAAATTTCAGGTCCATTGAAATGCATTACGTGCCATAACAATGTTGTAGGTGTGATATTTATTTCAGCAACAACAATTTTGATGAACATTTTCTTTTTTTCTCTGGTTTCAATGTTTATCTCCAAAGAGATCCCTCAAACCAGTATTTATTACTATATTTGAGAGAGAGAGAGATAATCTCCCTTTCACTCCAGAAAGTGTTCAGAATGTGTAACAGAGGGAGACAGTCAGTGCTTTTTCTCTGCATGTTACACATACAATTCAGAGCCTGTACTGTATATATGTGCGGTCAAGTGTAGAAAACAGTGTGAACAAACTTTAATGCAAAGCTGTCAAGAGTTGATGTTGTTAAGACATAGTTATATTATTTTTTGTCTGTTAGAGGTCACTATGTATTGAGTCTCTTGATCATGCAACATAGCGAAAGAGCATCCCATTGACTTAATGTTCCATCCATAATGTTCCATCCATTATGCACTCCTCCATTTTCTGTCTGTGCTTAATGTTCACCTGTACAGACATTCTATGAACAATTGATCAAGTATATTTACATTTCACACACTAAAAGAACAGGATCTCGGACAACAAGGTAAGGTTCTAGAATAGTCAGCAGCACATATTTTCAGAACCGTAAGCTTTCATGGGGATATTTCATCATCAGGCTTTATTCTCTGTCTGCTACTGAAGGTTGACTGTCTGCCGCCAGCTCAAAATACATCCATGTGCAAGGCCTGACAGATGTTCCAGTAGACAGCAGGAGGGAATATTTCTAATTCCCATCAATTCTATAAGTATGATTGAAGACAGTGTCATAACAGAGTTCATGGGGCATTGGTGGAAAATGTATCCTGTGCAAATTTATCTTGCACAGGATACAGTGAACTTTGAATTTTCAGATATTCCCAAACCAACTCACTAAGGACACAGCAAGGTGTGGAAGTCTCACACACTGTATACTGCGACTTAAGCACTCTAGAAGCTCTGCTGTTGCCAATGGGAACGATGTATCATGTCACCTGCAGATTGTCATCTCATGAGTTATAGCAAAAGTCTGAAGTTAACTCAGAACACTAACACAAAACGTTGAGCATCCTGTGTGGGTGGTTTCCTTAACCACAACACAATTTTCTCCTTTATGACCCATATTTCCCTTTAGCTTCTCTACTTGGGTTAAAGATGGTGATTTTCAGTATAAATCAGCCCTTGATATTCCACATTTTGTGGTAAAATAAGCACTCTGAGAAATGACCGCCCTGGGGATAGGAGACAAGCGGCCAGCCTGCCATGGAGGCCACTACCCAGGTTTGAACGCTACACTTTTGTAAGGGCTATCAGTCTTGATAACATCTACACTTATTTTGACCTTGGTGCAGCTACATAGATAAGTCCAGGAAAGGCTACTAAGAAGTCAGGGAAAATATATAACCATCCTTCTGCCCCCCCTATTCATAAATATATCACAATGAGAGCGGCGAGACATCAATTATTTAGCCTGCCAAGGCCATAAAGATAGAGGGAATAGGTAGAAAGAGAGAGAGAGGGAGAGAGAGAGAGAGAGGTTCATATTCATACACTACTCTGGATCCTATGTATTTTTGGGGTGGGTGTGTATCACCATGGCCTGTTCACTCCTACCTGTCAGAACACTGAAGGCACTTACAAATCTGCCTACTGTGTGTAGAGACAAGCAGTCCCGGTTGCTGTCAGCTCGAACGTTGTCATTAAAACATTATTTGTTTGGTTGACAAGATGAACTCTGCTCATTGGTCAACCAATAAGATTTGCAAACTTATTCATGACAGGTAAAGAACAAATATTAATGCATAATGGGCCAAATAATGAAAGACAAGCACTGTAGATATGAATTCAACAAAGTTAGTGTGAAAGAGGTGAACAAATGATTGCTATCTATAAATAAGGAGAAACCACCTGGAACCGACAACCTGGATTGCACAATACTGAGGTTCGTAGCAGAAAACAGGACATTGCAACTCCTATTTGCCACATCTTCAATCTAAGAAGACGGAGTGTTCCCTCAGGCCTGAAGGGAGGCAAAGGTCATTCCGCTGCCCAAAAATAGCAAAATACCCTTTAAGGGTAAACATAAATACTTTACTGATTAACAGCAAACACAAAGTCTCAAACTCAGGAAACAAACGCACACAGTAAACAATTCAAGCTTCTGCAAAGGAAACCAGAAAACACACCTCTTTTAACCGGGAAAAGGGAAAAGGAAAAGGGAAAAGGAGAAGGAGTAATGGGGAAGTAGTGGGAAAAGGAGTAATAGGACATACCTGATTGTCATTAATGTCTCTAGGACGGTCTCTGCCACCCTCCGGTGACAGGTGGAACCATGACAGGGACTGGGAGACTAATTAGGATCGAAGCAATGCGGAGCAAAGTGCAGAGAGATCCTTGAGGAAAACCTGCTGCACTCAGATCCTCAGACTGGTGTGAAGGTTCACCTTCCCAGAGGACAATGATCCTAAGCACATAGCCAAGACAATGCAGGAGTGGCTTCGGAACAAGTCTCTGAATGTCCTTGAGTGGCCCAGCCAGAGCCTGGACTTGAACCTGATCAAACAACTCTGGAGAGACCTGAAAATAGCTGTGTAGTGATGCTCCCCATTCAACCTGACAGAGCTTGAGAGGATCTGAAGAGAAGAATGGGAGAAACTCCCCAAATACAGGTGTGTCAAGCTCGTAGCATCATACCCAGGAAGACTTGAGGCTGTAATCGCTGCCAAAGGTGCTTCAACAAAGTACTGGGTAAGTACTGGGTCTGAATACTTATGTAAATTAGATATTTCAGTTAGACATTTTTGTTACATTTGCAAACATTTCTAAAAACCTGTTTTTGCTTTGGCATTATGGTGGATATTGTGGGGGGATTATTTTTTTTTGAATAAGGCTGTACCTTAACTAAATTTGTAAAAAATAAATAAAAAAATGAAGGGGTCTGAATACATTCTGAATGCAATTTAAATGTGCTGCTATTTGTTGTGTTGTTTCCTGTTTAGGCCCCTGGAAGCGTATCCATTGCTTCTGCAGCAGGGGATCCTGATAAATACTCGGCGCCTAGAGCCCCGAGACAGCAATGCCGCTCACGGTAGTAAGCAACACGAACTGATCTGCTTATAAAACCTATTGCGTTTTGCCGCCCGCCTACCCTACTCCAATTGAAGTCTACAACTAGCTTGGGTCTGCCATGAGTAACTCAGGGCTCTACTAGCTTGGGTCTGCCATGAGTAACTATACCCTTCCTATTTCTCAACAGAGGTAAATTTAAAGACGTATTGCCACTTACACTTAGTACCTTGATTAATGCTTTTTTAATTCCCCTCTCCTCCTGCCTTACGGTGGTTGATTGGGTTGTACTTATGAGTGTCAAATTAGTATTTTTTTAAATTCCTGGTTCACTCAACGTATCATTTTCTTACAGTAATTCATCAACAATAAATGATCTTCAGTCATTGGCTGGGAAATAATATTGGCAATTAGTTGTTTATGGCTGTTAATTAAACACATGATTACATGTGAAACATTCAATGTGAATGGAGGACACATCTTAATCACTGTATTATCCTATTATATTAATCAGCATCTCAAAAATGACTGCTGCATTATGGGAATGTATTTTTTCTGTTGTTGACAATCTTCAAAGTATTTTCTCTAATGTCTCAAGAAAAACACTAAACATTGGTTGGTCCTCAGAGAATTGCTAGCTACTGTAAGTATCACCAAATCATTATGTGGCCTAAGAAAGGGGAGTAGGTTGGTAGTTATTTTCACAATATAAAATGTAGTCACTTTTTAATATGTTAAAGTACAATACTTGCTCATCCTCTTGGGTAGTTTAAGCCAAACAACATAATCTGCTGTGGTGGTAAAGTTCTGTGCATTTCTGAAGAGTCGTTAACCTTGCTCAGACACCAGAGAACTCAAACTGAGGTATCATCTGGAGTTTAACCTCCTCCTTAATTAACGAAGGTCATCCCCACCCGGCACAGCCAGAAGAGGACTAGCCTTCTTCTCTACCCGGCACAGTCAGAAGACGACTGGCCTTCTTCCCTACCCGGCACAGCCAGAAGAGGACTGGCCACCCCTCAGAGCCTGGTTCCTCTCTTCTTCCTAGGTTGCGGTTTTTCTAGGGAGTTTTTCCTAGCCACCGTGCTTCTACACCTGCATTGCTTGCTGTTTGGGGTTTTAGGCTGGGTTTCTGTACAGCACTTTGTGACATCAGCTGATGTAAGAAGGGCTTTATAAATACATTTGATTGATTGACTGATTGATTGATTAAAGAGTCAAACCTGCTGATCCTCCATACCGGTGTCAGTGTGAGCCTGTTGGCACTGCTTAAGTACAGTTGGTAGGTATACTCATCATCTTTGCTTTGATTAAGGTCCCCGAGGTTAGGAAAATGTCATTTGCACCCTACAAGGTGGCTCGTTGGGTGCCGTGGCAACAATTAGTTATCCTTGTGCTTATGACAGTGACAAAATACCTGCTGCTCCGACTAATAACTCCATCCCCTTTTGGAATGGAAATATGGTCCCTCCTCATCTGCTAAGAAGACAAATTACTCCATGTTGCCAATTGGCTTTCTTTTTTCTCTCCCTTCCCCATGGAGAGAAGTTTTTGACAAATGGGGTTATGTGACTGAATCAATAAGTCTGTAGGAAGCCTTGGTTTCTCAGATCAGTGAGAGTATGCTGCTTTCCTCTGTGTGGCTTTATACGGAGGAGGATGTAATGTACGGTGGCTGATTTGTGACATCTGTGGCTGGTAATCAATGCAAATGTTTGCTCCTCACCTCAAGCCTTGATTGATGTTTATTAACTTTCCCTCCGACATCATCAGTTTCAACCAAGGAAAGTGAAAGGCTCTGAAAAACTAACAGTGAAGATACAGTGAGGAGAGTGGATTGTGGGGTGAATTGTGTAACAATTGGTTAACTCCTTGTAGAACAACTGGATACTCAAATATTTTGGCTAACTTGATTGACATTATCTTTTCTTCCTACATAATTTCTACTATAATATCCACATCCCTACAGAGCCCCCCTCATTTACTTATAACTGACTTATAGGCCAAGTCATTTTATTGCCATTTACCAGTGTCATGCACATTAATGTATTTATTCCCAGTAGATAGATCCTGACATTTTTATTGCCAGTTTTGCATGTGTCAGATACAGCAGGCTATTACTAAACCAAGCAGAATTTTCAATATTCACCAAGTGTATTGTCAATGGACTGTAATCCGAAATCCATCTGTATCACACTCCATCACTCTCCCACCATTAAGGAATGTGCAATGAATCCAAATTGCACCAAAAGCAAAGGTTCCGCAGTACATTATACTTTATGCAAATTAATCTAACAAAAACAAGCATCCCTTAGAAAATAAAATAGTATAATAGTGTTTTTTTATATGAGGCACCATAAGTAGTATCAGTGATGGCTTCTGATTGGAATTTCAAAATAGTATTGGCTGGCAATGAGATTTGATCACATTTGCCCAGATACTGCTACTGTCTGTGTTTATTTACTCGTCAAACATCAAGCAACCCTGACAATGACTTAATGCTGGCAATGACTTAACGCTGACAATGACTTAAAGCTGACAATGACTTAATGCGACAATGACTTAACCTGACAATGACTTATCGCTGACAATGACTAAATGCTGACAATTTCTTAATACTGGCATTGACTTAACGCGAGCAATAACTTAACGTTGACATGTACTTAACACTGCCATTGACTTAATGCTGACAATGACTTAACCCGAGCAATGACAACATACATGAAGGGCACTTTTCGGCATTTGCTGCATGATCGATGAGAATCTCCAAATTGCAAATGTACAGTCCCTTACTGGACCTCCGTTTCTAATATTCTCCGATGGTGGTGGGCCGTGCACCGGGGCTAGATCTTCCGGGAAGTCATCGAACGAAGTCTCTTGGACATTCAGTTTCCGTTATATAAAATGTTCAAATTTTGGTCATTCTTGCGCTGTCCTGGTAAATTCCACCAGATGGCGAATGGAATCTTATTGCAAATGTACAAAACATCACCAATCATGACATGGCCAAATCTCCTAAACGGAAAAGACTTCGAAGACGAAACTTGGTGAGCCTAGGTTTGGATAAATGGGCCGATAGCCCAGAAACAAGATGGCGTCAAGGCCTCAAAGCCTTTTGAGTTAAGTCAATTTTTCTTGGATTAAAGGTCAAAACCAAGATGGCGTTGCAGTAAAGACGTGTTTTGTTTTGTTCGTGTCTCGTGTACGTTTGTATTTTTTGTATTTTTTGTATATATATATTTCAATTTTATTTTCAATCTCTTTTTGATTTTAATTTCGATTATACCTTCCGGTAACCTGCCTCACCCAATGTGATACGGTATCGCTATTATTTTTAATTTTATAACACATTCAAGAACCTCCAGAAGCTAACCAGCTAATTAGCTATTCAGTCATTGTTAGCCACTGCTAGCGGCTTTTACCTTCTGCACAGATACCAGCCCTGTTCTTAGCCTGGATAATACTCGCCAGTCTACTAGTATCAGACTGTCTCTCCACAACAACGCCGGATTCCTGCCGTAATCCCTGGACCACTACTTCTGATCTTCACAGGTAGCTTGCAGCTAGCTAGCTCACAGCTTGCAGCTAGCTAGCTCACCGTGGCACCCTGTACCAAAGCTATCCCTGAGGCCCACCTCCCGGCCTACTTAGCTGTTCACCCGAACCCCACTCATACACGGCTAGAGCCCGATACTCCACCGGATCCTTGCTGTAAACTCTGGACCTTGGCACCGGATCACCGTTGCTACTGATTGGCTATAGTGGCTAACGCCACTGCCACAAAGCTAGCACCAGTTAGCCGTGAGCCAGGGGCATCTCCCGGCCAGCAAACTAAATTCTACAATACCTCTTTCGCAATCTGGCTTGGATTCTCTGTCGACACGGCGCCCCGCCGCACCACCACGACTGGTCAGCCGATGAATACTCCATCCGCTGGGCCTTCAACCGGCCTCCGTCGCCTGCTAACGTAGTGGAGGGTTCCCTGTTCCATCTACTGCTGGCCCCTGGACGCTATGATCACTTGACTACATAGCTGATGCCTGCTGGACTGTCCATTAATCACGGTACTCCATTCTGTTTATTTATTTTTTATCTGTCGGCCCCAGCCGTGAACTCAGGCTCTGTGTGTAATTAAGTCATTGTCAGTGATAAGTCATTGTCAGTGTTAAGTCATTGTCAATGTTAAGTCATTGCTCGCGTTAAGTCATTGCTCGCGTTAAGTCATTGTCAGCATTAAGTCAATGGCAATATTAAATCATTGTCAGTATTAAGTCATTGTCAGCTACAAGTCATTAACAGCGTTAAGTCATTGCCAGCGTGAAATAATTGTCAGCATGAAGACATTACCAGCGTTAAGTCATTGCCAGCATTAAGTCATTGTCAGCATTAAGTCATTGTCAGCATTAAGTCATTGTCAGCGATAAGTCATTGTCAGCATTAAGTCATTGTCAGTGTTAAGTCATTGCCATCGCTAAGTCATTGTCAACATTAAGTTATTGTCAGCGATAAGTCATTGTCAGCATTAAGTCATTGTCAGTGTTAAGTCATTGCCATCGCTAAGTCATTGTCAACATTAAGTTATTCCCCGCGTTATTAAGTCATTGTCTACATTAAGTCAATGCCAGTATTAAGTGATTGTCAGCATTTAGTCATTACCAGTGTAAGGGAATACTCTGAAATGGACAAAAATGAATGGGAACTTATTGGCACCATACGAAACATATACACAATGTACAATACCACTCAAATGGACGCCATTTAATTCACAACTTATTGCAAATGTCATATGGCAAATGACAAGAGTCACACAGTAATACTCCAATAGATGGCGAGTGCGCTCCACAGTAAATGTTCATATTGCAAATGCACATCAAGTCAAATTTTTTACATTTGAAAATACCTACCTACCCAACCGTAGACCCCTTGCTCCC
Organism: Oncorhynchus mykiss; assembly: GCF_013265735.2. Taxonomy (NCBI): domain Eukaryota; kingdom Metazoa; phylum Chordata; class Actinopteri; order Salmoniformes; family Salmonidae; genus Oncorhynchus; species Oncorhynchus mykiss. The sequence goes on from NC_048570.1 coordinate 15,603,604, forward strand.
ACCTAAAGGCATTGAAAATACATTTTAAAAATGTGCTGCTGGTAACCCATTCCAATCATCATGTGCACGGCTGTCCATTTGCAATATGTTTCAATGGGCATTTACCATCACAAATTTGATATGCTCAAAAATACTGCAGAAATGCAAAATTGACTTGCCAGATGAACTTGGGATGGCCAGGCAGTGAAAGGGGTTCCTCTCCATCGCTCGTTGTGTTGATTTTGTCATGTCCATTTGGTGATGTTTTTTCCCTGTTGAATCTTATTGCAAATGTACTGTCCATTTGCAATATGTTTCAATAGAGATTTACCATCTCGAATTTGACATGATCAAAAATACTGCAGAAATGCAAAATTGACTTGCCAGATGAACTCGGGAAGGCCGGGCAGTGATAGTGTTTCCTCTCCATCACTCGATGGTGACATGAGAGAAGTGGGACATGTCCAAAATGACCAGGGGCGCCCCCAATTGGATGGGCACGGGTGGGAGGTGCTCCCTACCCAACCGTGGACCCCTTGCATCCCCCTAAAGGCATTACAAATTTGAAAAAGGAATTAAAAAAAAGGCATTTTAAAAAGGTGCTCCTTGTAACCCAATCAATGGGCATTTACCATCACGAATTTGACATGCTCAAAAATGTTCAGAAATGCGAAATTGACTTGCCTGATGAACTCGGGATGGCCAGGCAGTGATTCTGGTTCCTTTCCATCGCTCGTTGCTGTTGATTTCAGAATGTCAATTTGGTGATGGTCTATCACTGTTTAAACATATTGCAAATGAACAAAAGTCAGCCAGAAAGTCACCGTCCATCAGTCAACTAGATATCATTCTGACACCAAACTGATACAAACTGACACCCCACCCACTTTTTCCAACTCGTTTAGAAGCCAACTATCACATATTTCAGAGCAGGCCCAAATTTCACAGCGCCTTCTGTTTAAACCATAATAAAAACCTAAAACATGTAGTTACGTTCTAGCTGCGGGTCCAGTTCTGACATTATGTGTAGGCCTAGCCGAGGTGACCCCAAATCCCAAGTTTTGGCTCAATAGAACATATGGGGCCGGAGCAGCGACCTTAATTGTTGCTGAAAATCCACATTTCCCGGGCATTGCTACGGGGTCCTTGAATGAGCTATCGGACAGAAACGTTAAGCTCCGTCTCTATGGGCCCGAGACAGTTTCAATGCACCTAGTCTTGTGACTCGGGGGCTTTTCTAAATGTTGTCATTTTCGTGATGGTCAAAATGAATTGAAGTTATTGCAAATCTTTGACGCTGTTTCTCGGTCGGAGAACATTCTAGAGCTACATAACTCACCGTGCACTGTCGACTTGAGCTCTAGAACAGGTTTCTAAAGTTTCAGAGCTCTAGGTCTGACGGTTCTTTGGTAGTTCGAACAAAGGTAACTATTGCAGGCTCTGTGTGTCTCTAAGCCCCACACTGTGTCACTCCATCCTTGCTGTGTGTGTGTGGGAGCTTTTCTTGGAAATCTGATGGGAGAATTTATTGATTAACAGTTCAGGAGGGTTGCCAAATCACACATATGACGTTTTGGAAAGATCTTACTTTTTTAACCCTTCAAAACAGCCCCCATGACCACAATTTAAGGGACTTTCGGTTGGCACAGGAAGCTGAAAGTAAACACACATCCTCATTGGGGTAGGCATTTACAGAACCCTGAGTTTAAAGTCTTTACGTTAAGAATTGACTGATGTACACAGGGTTGAATGCAGTGTTTTCACAAACTGCAGGTTGGGTATATCAAAACAACTTTAGGGTGAATTTAACCACTTCTGGTTGCTCCAGGAAGCAGGACTCAACACAGGCACACCTCATAGTGGCCTGATGAATTGTCATTGAATTATCATTGAAGACAGGTTCATAAGACATTCATAACCCACATAGGCTTCAGGTTGAATTTAGGGGAGCAGGCAATGTATTCCTATGGGGACAGAAGTCATTGCAAACTGTTTGATGTTAACACCCTGTTTTCACTGTAAGGGTTAATGTCACACGGTCAAGGTTAGACTTGCGCAGATCATGAGGACCTCAGGAACATTCCTGAGGTCGAATTTTGCTTCTAACCCTAACAGTTCTCCCGCTGTCACCCAAAAGCACCTGAAATTTAGGGCCAAGCTTCATTATGGTCCTTCTTTTTTTCACGGTCGCTGCGCTCAGACCGAGAGAGCAACGGTCAAGCGGGGCATCTCGTTGACCTTGGCACAGCCTAGAGATTATGGTAATGTCATTGCAGGCTCTGTGTGTCTTTAAGCCCTGCACTGTGCCACTCCATCCTTGCTCTCTGCATGTCTGTGTGTGTGTGTGTGTGTGTGTGTGTGTGTGTGTGTGTGTGTGTGTGTGTGTGTGTGTGTGTGTGTGTGTGTGTGTGTGTGTGTGTGTGTGTGTGTGTGTGAGAGAGAGAGAGAGAGTTTTTTCTTTGATATCTGTTGGGAGAAATTACTGATTTCACCTTTATTTAACCAGGTAGGCTAGTTGAGAACAAGTTCTCATTTACAACTGCAACCTGGCCAAGATAAAGCATAGCAGTGTGAACAGACAACAACACAGAGTTACACATGGAGTGAACAATAAACAAGTCAATAACACAGTAGAAAAAAAAGAGTCTATATACATTGTGAGCAAAAGGCATGAGGAGGTAGGCGAATAATTACAATTTTGCAGATTAACACTGGAGTGATAAATGATCAGATGGTCATGTGCAGGTAGAGGTACTTGTGTGCAAAAGAGCAGAAAAGTAAATAAATAAAAACAGTATGGGGATGAGGTAGGTAAATTGGGTGGGCTATTTACCAATGGACTATATACAGCTGCAGCGATCGGTTAGCTGCTCAGATAGCAGATGTTTAAAGTTGGTGAGAGAGATAATTCTCCAACTTCAGCGATTTTTGCAATTCATTCCAGTCACAGGCAGCAGAAGCTTTGTTGCGGAATAGAAAGCCGACTCTAGATTTTATTTTAGATTGGAGATGTTTGATATCAGTCTGGAAGGAGAGTTTACAGTCTAGCCAGACACCTAGGTACTTATAGATGTCCACATATTCTAGGTCGGAACCATCCAGGGTGGTGATGCTAGTCGGGCGTGCGGGTGCAGGCAGCAAACGGTTGAAAAGCATGCATTTGGTCTTACTAGAGTTTAAGAGCAGTTGGAGGCCACGGAAGGAGTGTTGTATGGAATTGAAGCTTGTTTGGAGGTTAGATAGCACAGTGTCCAAGGAAGGGCCAGAAGTATACAGAATGGTGTCGTCTGCGTAGAGGTGGTTCAGGGAATCGAAATCATTGATATGTACAGAGAAAAGAGTCGGCCCGAGAATTGAACCCCGTGGCACCTCCATAGAGACTGCCAGAGGACCGGACAACATACCCTCCGATTTGACACACTGAACTCTGTCTGCAAAGTAGTTGGTGAACCAGGCAAGGCAGTCATTAGAAAAACCGAGGCTACTGAGTCTGCCGATAAGAATATGGTGATTGACAGAGTCGAAAACCTTGGCCAGGTCGATGAAGACGGCTACACAGTACTGTCTTTTATCGATGGCGGTTATGATATCATTTAGTATCTTGAGCGTGGCTGAGGTGCACCCGTGACCGGCTCGGAAACCAGATTGCATAGCGGAGAAGGTACGGTGGGATTCGAGATGGTCAGTGATCTGTTTGTTGACTTGGCTTTCGAAGACCTTAGACAGGCAGGGAGGATGGATATAGGTCTGTAACAGTTTGGGTCCATTTGAAGAGGGGGATGACTGCGGCAGCTTTCCAATCCTTGGGGATCTCAGACGATTGTGGACTTCAGGAAACAGCAGAGGGAACACCCCCCTATCCACATCGATGGAACAGTAGTGGAGAGGGTAGCAAGTTTTAAGTTCCTCGGCATACACATCACAGACAAACTGAATTGGTCCACTCACACAGACAGCATTGTGAAGAAGGCGCAGCAGCGCCTCTTCAACCTCAGGAGGCTGAAGAAATTCGGCTTGTCACCAAAAGCACTCACAAACTTCTACAGATGCACAATCGAGAGCATCCTGGCGGGCTGTATCACCGCCTGGTACGGCAACTGCTCCGCCCTCAACCGTAAGGCTCTCCAGAGGGTAGTGAGGTCTGCACAACGCATCACCGGGGGCAAACTACCTGCCCTCCAGGACACCTACACCACCCGATGTCACAGGAAGGCCATAAAGATCATCAAGGACATCAACCACCCGAGCCACTGCCTGTTCACCCCGCTATCATCCAGAAGGCGAGGTCAGTACAGGTGCATCAAAGCTGGGACCGAGAGACTGAAAAACAGCTTCTATCTCAAGGCCATCAGACTGTTAAACAGCCACCACTAACACTGAGTGGCTGCTGCCAACACACTGACACTGACTCAACTCCAGCCACTTTAATAATGGGAATTGATGGGAAATGATGTAAATATATCACTAGCCACTTTAAACAATGCTACCTTATATAATGTTACTTACCCTACATTATTCATCTCATATGCATACGTATATACTGCACTCTATATCATCGACTGTATCCTTATGTAATACATGTATCACTAGCCACTTTAACTATGCCACTTTGTTTACATACTCATCTCATATGTATATACTGTACTCGATACCATCTACTGTATCTTGCCTATGCTGCTCTGTACCATCACTCATTCATATATCCTTATGTACATATTCTTTATCCCCTTACACTGTGTACAAGACAGTAGTTTTGGAATTGTTAGTTAGATTACTTGTTATTACTGCATTGTCGGAACTAGAAGCACAAGCATTTCGCTACACTCGCATTAACATCTGCTAACCATGTGTATGTGACAAATAAAATTTGATTTGATTTGATTTGATGTGAAAGAGAGGTTGAACAGGCTGGTAATAGGGGTTACCCGGGCCAGGTCGATTAGAAAGGCCTGCTCGCAGAAGTGTTTTAGGGAGCGTTTGACAGTGATGAGGGGTGGTCGTTTGACTGCGGACCCGTAGCAGATACAGGCAATGAGGCAGTGATCGCTGAGATCAGCGGAGGTGTATTTGGAGGGACAGTTGGTCAGGATAACGTCTATGAGGGTGCCCTTGTTTACAGATTTAGGGTTATACCTGGTTTGTGTGAGATTGAGGGCATCTAGCTTAGATTGTAGGACTGCCGGGGTGTTAAACATATCCCAGTTTAGGTCACCTAACATAACAAACTCTGAAACTAGATGGGGGGGCGATCAATACCCCCCTGAATACCCCCCTGAATTGTACAAAAATGAATGGCAAAATATTGGCATTGGACAAACCATATACACGATGTCCAATACCACCCAAAGCGGCATTGATTCGTTCAAAGTATATTGCAAATGCCATATGGCAATTGCCAATTGTAACACTTCAAAAATCCAACAGGGGGCGTGTGCGCTCCACCGGGGTTTTTCATATTGGAAATGCAACCCAAGTCAACATCCAAAAGCAAAATTTTGAAAAAAGGATAAAAAAAAAAAAAACTTATCACCCCTTAAAAAAAGTGCTTTCTGGACCTTTTTTCGAAATTATTTCGATTTTTTTGTCAATTACACATGTGTAAGAACTGTATGAATATACTTTTGTCCAATTTTGTTATCATAATTTATTTTTTTTAATTACATGCGCATAAGGCATATGTTTTGTCCATTTGCAATATGATTTCATAGGAAGTCAAAAGTCAAAAGTCAAAAATGTCAAAATTTGGTAAAAAACTTCACACATCCTTAAAAAAGTGCTTTCTGGACCGTTTTTCAAAATTCTTTCGATTTTTGTGTCAATTACACATGTATAAGAACTTTATCAACATACTTTAGTCATACTTTATTATCATATTTTTTTTTTTTTTACTTGTGCATAAGGCATATGTTTTCTCCATTTGGAATATGATTTCATAGGAAGTCAAAAGTCAAAGTCAAAAGTAATGATTTTCCTCCGTGCAACTGGTGATCTGAAATGTGCAACTGGTGATCTAAAATGTGCAACTGGTGATCTGAAATGTGCAACTGGTAACCCCCCCAAAAAATGTTTTGATTTTTTTTGTTTATGTTTCCTTACTTTTTCAAAGTCACTGTGCATTTGCAATATGTTTTAATGGGCAGGTACCATCACGAATTTGTCATGCTCAAAATTCAAACTATACTTTGCTCAAACTATACCTTTGTCAACTTGTATTATCATATTTTTTTTTGTTTTACTTGTGCATAAGGCATATGTTTTCTCCATTTGCAATATGATGTCATAGGAAGTCAAAAGTCAAAGTCAAAAGTAACAATTTTCCTCCGTGCAACTGGTGATCTGAAATGTGCAACTGGTGATCTGAAATGTGCAACTGGTGATCTAAAATGTGCAACTGGTAACCCCCAAAAAATGTTATTTGATTTTTTTTGTTTATGTTTCCTTACTTTTTCAAAGTCACTGTGCATTTGCAATAGGTTTTAATGGGCAGGTACCATCACGAATTTGTCATGCTCAAAATTCAAACTATACTTTGCTCAAACTATACCTTTGTCAACTTGTATTATCATATTTTTTTTTGTTTTACTTGTGCATAAGGCATATGTTTTCTCCATTTGCAATATGATGTCATAGGAAGTCAAAAGTCAAAGTCAAAAGTAACAATTTTCCTCCGTGCAACTGGTGATCTGAAATGTGCAACTGGTGATCTGAAATGTGCAACTGGTGATCTAAAATGTGCAACTGGTAACCCCAAAAAAATGTTATTTGATTTTTTTTGTTTATGTTTCCTTACTTTTTCAAAGTCACTGTGCATTTGCAATAGGTTTTAATGGGCAGGTACCATCACGAATTTGTCATGCTCAAAATTCAAACGATACTTTGCTCAAACTATACCTTTGTCAACTTGTATTATCATATTTTTTTTTGTTTTACTTGTGCATAAGGCATATGTTTTCTCCATTTGCAATATGATGTCATAGGAAGTCAAAAGTCAAAGTCAAAAGTAACAATTTTCCTCCGTGCAACTGGTGATCTGAAATGTGCAACTGGTGATCTGAAATGTGCAACTGGTGATCTAAAATGTGCAACTGGTAAACCCAAAAAAATGTTATTTGATTTTTTTTGTTTATGTTTCCTTACTTTTTCAAAGTCACTGTGCATTTGCAATAGGTTTTAATGGGCAGGTACCATCACGAATTTGTCATGCTCAAAATTCAAACTATACTTTGCTCAAACTATACCTTTGTCAACTTGTATTATCATAATTTTTTTTGTTTTACTTGTGCATAAGGCATATGTTTTCTCCATTTGCAATATGATGTCATAGGAAGTCAAAAGTCAAAGTCAAAAGTAACGATTTTCCTCCGTGCAACTGGTGATCTGAAATGTGCAACTGGTGATCTGAAATGTGCAACTGTTGATCTAAAATGTGCAACTGGTAACCCCCAAAACATTTTTGGGTTTTTTTTTGTTTATGTTTCCTTACTTTTTCAAAGTCACTGTGCATTTGCAATATGTTTCAATGGGCAGGTACCATCACGAATTTGTCATGCTATAAAAATCCTGCAGGAATGTGAAATTGACTGGCCCGATGAACTCGGGATGGCTTTGCAGTGATTCTGGTTCATCTCAATCGTTCGTTAGGGTTGATTTCATAATGTGACTTTGGTGATGTTTTTTCACTATAGAATCATATTGCAAATGCACGTGCAACTGGTCACCCAAAAATAAAAAAATGTTGATTTCATTATGTCCATTTGTTTATGTTTCCTTACTTTTTCAAAGTCACTGTGCATTTGCAATATGTTTCAATGGGCAGGTACCATCACGAATTTGTCATGCTATAAAAATCCTGCAGGAATGTGAAATTGACTGGCCCGATGAACTCGGGATGGCTTTGCAGTGATTCTGGTTCATCTCAATCGTTCGTTAGGGTTGATTTCAGAATGTGACTTTGGTGATGTTTTTTCACTATAGAATCATATTGCAAATGCACGTGCAACTGGTCACCCAAAAATAAAAAAATGTTGATTTCATTATGTCCATTTGTTTATGTTTCCTTACTTTTTCAAAGTCACTGTGCATTTGCAATATGTTTCAATGGGCAGGTACCATCACGAATTTGTCATGCTATAAAAATCCTGCAGGAATGTGAAATTGACTGGCCCGATGAACTCGGGATGGCTTTGCAGTGATTCTGGTTCATCTCAATCGCTCGTTAGGGTAGATTTCAGAATGTCGCTTTTGGTGATGGTACCTCACTGTTTAAACATATTGCAAATGTACAAGAGTCAAGTGGACAAGAGTCCATCAGTCAATTAGATGTCATTATGACACCAAACGGATATCAATTGACACCAAACCCACTTTTTCCTACTCATTTAGTAGCCAACTATCACATATGTCAGAGCAGGCCCATAATTCACAGCGCCTTCAGTTTAAAACATAATAAAAAGGTAAAACACATAGTTACGTTCTAGCTGCGGGTCCAGTTCGGACATTATGTGAAGGCCTATGTGAGGCGACCCGAATCCCGAGTTTCGGCTCGATAGGTCATTTGGTGTCCGAGAAAAAACCTAATTGGTGCTGAAAATCCACTTATTTCCATGCCTTGCTACGGGGTCCTTGAACGAGCTATCGGACAGAAACGTTGGGGTCCGTCTCTATGGGCCGAGCCGGTTTCAATGCACCTAGCCTTGCGTCTCTGAGACTTTTCTAAACGTCGTCATTTTCGTGATGCAAAAATGAATTGAAAGTATTGCAAATGTACGAGGCTGTTTCTCGGTCCGAGAACCTTCTAGAGCCACGTAACTCACCACACACCATCGACCGGAGGTCTAGAACAGGTTTCTAAAGTTTCGGAACTCTAGGTCTGACAGTTCTTTTTTAGCTCGAACAAAGCTAACTATTGCAGCCGCTGTCTGTCTCTACGCACCCCAATATGTCCCTCCTTCCAAGTTGTGTTTTAGTGTGATTTTTTTTTCCTTTGATTTTTTGGGGGAAAAATGACTGATTTACAGTTTATGGGGGTTGCCTAATCACATATATGAAGATCTGACTTTTTTAACCCTTCGAAACAGCCCCTGAGACACCAATTATGGCACTTCCGGTTGGCACAGGAAGCTATAAGTCACCACATATCCTCATTGGGGTATGCTCTTACAGAATCCTGAGTTTTAAGTCTATACGTTAAGAATTGACTGATTTACACAGGCTTGAATGCACTATGTCTGTCAAACTGCAGGCAGGGTATGGATATACACGTTTAGGGGCATTTTAACCACTTCCGGTTGGTCCAGGAAGCTTAGAATCAACACAGGTAGACCTCATAGTTGCCTGATGGACTGGTACCGAAGACAGGTTCATACGGCATTCATAACCCACATAGGCCTCAGGTTGAAATTAGGGGTGCAGGCAATGTATTCCTATGGGGAGAGAAGTCATTGTAATCTGTGAGATCAAAAAACACTGTTTTACTGTTAAGGGTTAATGCCACACGGTCAAGGCTAGGCTTGCACAGATCGGGAGGACCTTAGGAACATTCCTAACGGTTCTCTCACTCTCACCCAAAATCAAATGACATTGTGGGGCAGGCTTCATTTTGGGCCTACTATTCTAATGGTCGCTGCGCCTAGACCGAGCGAGCTACGGTCAAGCGGGATATCTCGTTGAACTCGGTACGGCCTAGGGATTATGGTAATGCCATTTCCTGCTCTCTGTGTCTTTAAGCACCGCGCTTTGTCACTTCATTCTTGCTGTGTGTGTGTGTGTGAGAGCTTTTCTTTGACGTCTGTTGGGAGAAATGACTGACTTACAGTTTATGGGGGTTGCCTAATCACACATATGAAGTTTTGAAAAGATCTGACCTTTTTAACCCTTGGAAACAGCCACTATGACACCATTTAAGGCACTTCTGGTTGGCACAGGAAGCTATAAATAAACTCATATCCTGATTGGGGTATGCCTTTACATAATCCTGAGTTTTAAGTCTTTACGTTAAGAACTGAGTTATTGTGTTATTTCAGAAAATCATAGAAAATCACAGAAATGTCGCAGAGCTCCGCAGCACACTTTAAAAAGATTTGTATGAACACCCTGCAACTGGATCTGTAACCGTGGAAAAAAAAAAACGCCTATTTGTGAACATCACCAATTTGTCATTGTCCCGTTTCTCTTAAATGACGATAGATAAATGGCTGGTTCTTTTTTTATTGACACCGGAGGCTCCTTGACTTTGACCTGAAGTGGAAAAATAATTTCTCGATTTCCATTTTGGACCTTTAATCCCAGAAAAATGGCCATAACTCAAAAACCGTTGAGGCCTAGACGTCATCCCGTTCGGGGCCAACTGCCCATTATGCCAAACCTACGCTCACCAAGTTTCGGCTTCGAAATATTTTCTGTTTTTGAGATAAGGCCCCGTCGTGACTCGTGATGTTTTGCCAAATTGCCATATGATTCCGTATGCCCTCTTGTGGGAATTTCCGGGATAGCGGAAAAATGGTCCAAAACTTGTTTATTTTATTAAACGGAAACCGATTGTCCGACAAAGTTAATTCGATGACTTCCCGGTAGGTCCGGCCCTACCGCATGGCACGACGCCGACCGCAAATTTTACAAACGATTTCGGACGTCTAGTAAGGGACCGTACATTTGCAATATGGACTTTTTCACTAATCATACACGAAATGCCGAAATGTTCCCTTTCATGCTGACAATGACTTAACGCTGACAATGACTTAAAGCTGGTAATGACTTCATGCTGACAATGACTTTAAACTGGTGATGACTTATCGCTGACAATGACTTAAAGCTGGTAATGACTTCATACTGACAATGACTTTAAACTGGTGATGACTTATCGCTGACAATGACTTAATGCTGATAGTGACGGGACAATAACTTAACGCTGACAATGACTTAGTGCTGACAATGCAGCTCATGAAGACAATCCAAAAGTGGTGAAGTAAAAAAAAAAAAAAAAAAAAGAGTTTGGAAAGAATGCGTTCAGGCATTCCCCCGGACCCTCCATTTACTTTTACCCCCTGAAAAGCTAAGTATACCAAAACATTAGGAACCCACCCCCCTTTTTTTCACCATCAGATCATCTTCAATTCTTCAGGGAATGGACTCCACAAGGTGTTGAAAGCGGTCCACGGAGTTGCTGCCCGTATTGACTCCAATGCTTCCCACAGTTGTGTCAAGTTGTCTGGACGTTCTTTCGGTGGTGAACTTTTCTTGATACACACGCAAAACTGTTATATGTGAAAAATCCAGCAGAACTGCAGTTATTGACATAAACCGGGACGCCTGGCACCTACTACCATGCCCCCTTCCAAGGCACTTAAATATGTTGTATTCTGAATGTCACACATACCTAATCCATGTCTCAATTGTCTCAAAGCTTAAAAATCATTATTTAACCTGCCTCCTGCCCTTAATTTACAATGATTGAATTGGATTTAACAAGTGACCTCAATAAGGGATCATAGCTTTCAGCTGGATTCACCTGGCCGGTCTATGTTATGGAAAGAGTGTCCTTAATGTTTTGTATACTCAGTGTATATTGTTTGCTGTATTTATAGTGAAAAACAAGCATAAGGAATATAATTGATTATACTTTGATTCATATAGTCATAATAATTTATACTCTTTATGCACATTATTTTAGATAGAAATGATTGCTTCTGTAAACTACTGCATGTGGAGGGATTCTTATGAGTATCTGTATCAGATGGTGAATAACTTCTATTTGACAGTCATCCTTCTCTCTAATGAACCTTTTCTGTAGGAACTACATAACATGTGGAGGGATTCTTATGAGGGATCTCTTACCCCTCTGAATTATTTCTTTCCCCCAACAGACTTTAAATATTCTCTCTCTTCTAACCTCTCCTCCAAGGCAGCTCTGAAATTAAAACACTGGCCTCTCTATTTTCAAGTCTATAATTTTCTTTCGACCCTGTATTCTGTAGTCCAAATGATCCTCCTCCCATTCCGTCTTCTCTCTCTACAGTATCTGATCCTCTATTTTCTGCCAATCCAAGTGTCTGAATGTCTCTGCTCTTGACAAGACTATTAGCGACCTAAAACAATTTAGTTAAAAATAACTTTATTAACCCAATATTATTTTACTAACCCAGCATTGGGTCACCAAGCACCGCTGGGTTACGTGACCCAACTCTCCTTTCCTCTCCTCACCCTCCCCCCTCCCTCATCTCCCTAACATCTCCTCTTTCTCCACTTTGAGTCTCCCCAGGTTCTGTGCTCTGTGGCTGGACCACAATGGTACCAGACCCTTAATGTTAGGCATCTTCTACACAATCTGCAGGTCTCCTTCCCTACTGCAGGACTCATTCCCTACTGCAGTGTTAATCTCTCTCTCCTCTCCTGCTCTCTCCGTCCCTGAGCCTGTTATTCACGCATCCCCCCGGAGGCCCGGCTAACAGATTGCCAATAAGCTGGGTGGCAGGCAGCTTTCACACGTGTCCCCCCAGTCCCAGTAATGGCCCTTACTTGTCACTGATGCCTCTACCCCTCACACATGTTTCCTCCTCTCTTCTCCTCCCCTCCCTGTCACCCTGTCCACCTTCCACTCCCCCTCCCTCCTCTGCCCCCGCTTGCTCTTATTTCACCTCTTCTCCCTTCAACCATTGTCATTATCTACACCTTCCTCTCCTCTCGGGTCCTCTTCTCCCTCTCTCCACAACCCTTCTTCTCCTCTCAGGTTCCTATTCTCTCTCTCCCCACAACATTTCCTCTTCTCTCAGGTCCTCTTATCCCTCCCTCCTTCTTTCCTCCAACTCTGAGGAGGTCAGGGAGAAAAAGAATGGAGAGATTCTATGGTTGAGTGCAGTTAAGGTATGTTGGTCTCTGCCCACAACGGTATTACTGTAGTGTGCTCGATAAATAATTTTAAAATCTTTTTTAAAAACATTGTGACTATAAATGACATAAACACACTCTGTTGAGTACATAACACACCTCAATTCAACCTGTTTACTAGCAATCCTACCTGGAACTTCAGCATATACCGTTTGGACTCATATCCAGTTATATTCGTAGGAAAGGATCAGAAATAACACATTAACATTTGAATCATTTAGCAGACGCTCTCATCCAGAGGCCAACTCAGCCAATAGTGAGTTGCAGTAGTCCAGACGGGAGATGACTATTGCCCGGATTAGGACCTGCGCCACTTCCTGTGTGAAGTAGGGTTGTACTCTACGAATGTAGTCGAGCATGAACCTGCTGGAGGGAGTCATTGCTTTGATGTTTGAACTACAGGGTGTTATCCAGGGTAACGTGACACTCCGGGAGGGCGACACTGTGGACTTGACAATCGTGATGGGGAGGTAATTTATTACAAATAAAAACCTGAATTATCACATTTACATATTTCAGACCCTTTACTCAGTACTTTGTTGAAACACCTTTGGCAGTGATTACAGCCTAAAGTCTTCTTTGGTAGGATGGTACAAGCTTGGCTCACCTGTATTTGGGTCATTGTCCTGTTGGAAGGTGAAACTTCGCCCCATTCTGAGGTCCTGAGCACTCTGGAGCAGGTTTTTCCCCAAGGATCTCTCTGTACTTTGCTCTGTTCACCTTTCCCTCGATCCTGACTAGTCTCCAAGTCCCAGCCGCTGACAAAACATCTCTACACCATGATGCTGCCACCACCATTCTTCGCCATAGGGACGGTGCCAGGTTTCCTCCACAATTCACGCTTGGCATTCAGGCCAAGTTGTTAAAATTTGGTTACATCAGACCAGAGAATCTTGTTACTCATGGTATGAGAGTCCTTTAGGTGCCTTATTATTATGACCCTTTTCTCAGAAAGCCTCGTGGTATCAACCATGAAATCTAGTTGAGGAGTGTGTGTGTGTGTGTGTGTGTGTGTGTGTGTGTGTGTGTGTGTGTGTGTGTGTGTGTGTGTGTGTGTGTGTGTGCGTGCGTGCGTGCGTGCGCGCGCGTGTGCAAGCCAGAATCGATTTTATCCAGAAACTCATAAAACTGAACTTCATCTGATGCAAGGGCATTTGGGAGTTATTTTCTTTCCTATACACCTCCGATTACAAGCATTTAAATCAAATGAAATCTGCCCTTTCAAGTGATGTCAAGGCGAAAAACAATAACAATAACTATTGGTGGCTCCTGTGTAGTGGATAAAATCTATTGTTCTGCGGAAATAAATTAATTTCTCAGCCTTGTAATGTCACCGTCTCCACAACACATAACAAATCTAACTGGTAGGATTCTCTCCATTGCATCAATGTTACCTCCCAGGTTCTGACAGTTTCAACAGTAGAACAGAGTATTCATTATGTTTCAGCCAGCAGCAAATCCATTGTTTCTTAAAATGTGTGTGTGTGTGTGTGTGTGGGGGGTGTGTGTGTGATTTTTGCAACTGTGTGTGTATGTGTCTCTCTCTCTCTCACTGTGTGTTTGTGTGTGTGCGCGTGTGTTTGTGTGTGCGCGTGTTTGTGTATGCTGTGCGTTAGTGGGATCCATCAGAAGGTAGAGAGTACAGTACAAGAATGCAGATGATTGTCTAGTACATGACTGATTGAATATTCATGCAGCAATAAAAACCTCTAATGTAATTTCATTAAATCTATTCAGGGAGTAGGATAAGCTGAAGAAAATCATGAAATCATAAGAGAACATATTTTATGGGGAAGAACTGACTAAAATACATCTTGTTTCTCTCTCCTATCCCCTGTCATCCTGACACTCCATCCATTTCACAAACACCCCTCCCTCTTTCCATCTCAATTCTTCTCTTCTTTGTTTCTTCACACTCCCACTCTCGTGTTCCTCCCTCTTCGCTCTCAGCCCACCCTCTTCTTCTCTCACCCGTGTCTTCCCTCATCCCTCCTCTATTCCAGTAGCAGTGCGTGGTTAAAATCATTGGGGAAGCCAAGCTAGGGGGAAAAAAGCCATATTACAACATGTGTGTTCTGATAATTACGTTCTTTGCTCTATAACCTGTTAGTTTATAAGCCTTGCCACCGTGATGTATAGGCCTAAGGCCGAGACAATAAGAAGAAACAGTGGCAGAATAAATTCAACCACACCTGTGTTTCATCACAAAACCAGAGAGCAACATCTGTCTGGTGAAGTCCACAAAGCATATTACATGTAACAAACAGTTACATGACCTACAGCATGGTCAAGCAAGTTCATATTTCAGACATCTTCAGACTACTAAACAACTATTGATTTAGAACCATGGAGAGTTAGGCTGCCGCAAGTTACAAAGAAAACAGGAGCTGCCTCCAATATTTCAGCACCATTTCAACTTCAATATCATCAACTCCCCTATGCTTAGTCTAATACAATGACAACTGAAAGATGCCAAAAACAATTTAGTCCAATCAACGTAAGCTAAATATGATGTGGCTGTCCATGGTACTGATTTCTCTGTGTGTGTGTGTGTGTGTGTGTGTGTGTGTGTGTGTGTGTGTGTGTGTGTGTGTGTGTGTGTGTGTGTGTGTGTGTGTGTGTGTGTGTGTGTGTGTGCGTGTGTGTGTGTGTGTGTGCAAGTAGTAAAAATCTGTTGACTCACCCTACTAACTTCCTTTCATGAATCGCAGTCCAAATCATTGGCCAGTATAGATAATTACAAGCCCCCTGATGGGAGAGCATAATATACAAGGAAATTCTCAAAGCAGCTAATGAGAACCTTAACGACCTTGTGCCTAGACGGTGGGGATTCCTGTGGGTGCTCCCACCCAGGCAGTGGCAGTGCTGGCAACACTAGCTGCAGTAATCCATGAGGAGGGGGTCACACTCAGACATTCAGAGAAGGGGCATATTAGTGTGGTTATGGTGACACAAAATCAAAGGTCTGACTGCACGGAGATGCTTGAGAATATGGTCACTACGGGGGACCATGTGTGGGTGCTTCAGGGTCTCAAGGGAAGGGGGTATATCTGACCTCCATCACCTAGGATGTGACAATGGTTAATCAAATCTCCACATTTCTGCCCAATTTTTTTCTAAGTTTTGCAGGCCTTCTCGTACAGCTATAACATTATATGCATTCATAAATCAATCTTGAGTTGGGCTCTGTGAGGGTGCAACTGTTGAGAATCTGAATCTATGGTTATTGTGGGGGAAAGGGGTTGAGTGTGTATGAGTGTGTATGTGCATCCAACAACTGTTGCGAGGGAGTAAAAGATGTTAGGGAGAATATAGGATGATTCACAATAATTGTTTGCTAAAATAATAATTGCTTGCCATAATGTAATCTGGTGAGAGGTAAAAAATGATTTGCAGAAACGGCTTACATTACTACAAATATGAATAGCTAATTATGGTAAATAAGATAAACAGGATTTTTTTTATATATATATTTTTTTCATGGCTATATGTAATACAAATTAAGGTGATGGGGATGGAAATGCATTTGGCATTTGATCTGTGGGTGGCACTGTGTGCTCTTTTCAAAGGATGGGTCCCGGTCTCGCCGGGGCTATGGGATTCGGGGGGTCGGAGGTGGTCTGCAGGGCATTGGGATGACAACCCAACTCGGGATGAGGAGGGGTTTTAGCAGGTGGAATAGTAGGGACCAATTGGAGGTTTACTTAGTAGCAATGCAAATATCATGGTACAGCTATATGGACACTCAATCACTATGGTACCTTTTAATGGTGAGTTTACAAACATATATTATGATGAATAGATTAGAAATGTGTATCTTATTATAGTAAATGGTGAAATAAGTATAGCCAGTTATAATTGTAATGGTTTAGCAGACAATAAGAAAAGACGATCAGTATTTACCTGGCTAAAAGAGAAAGAATAATATATCTATTGTTTACAGGGAACCCATTCAACAATTTTAGATGAAGTTTTGTGGAAAAAGGACTGGGGGGCGAAATATATTTCTCCCATGGCAAAGATATTCAAAAGGGATGATGATATTAACTAACAGTGATTTTGATCCAAATGTGCAAATAGTCCAAACAGATCCTCAAGGTAGGTGGATTATTTTAAATATGTTATTGGACAATAAACAGATATGGCTTATTAACCTATACGGTCCGAATAATGATGATCCAAGCTTCTTTGAATATATATATAAGAATTGATCAACTATACAAGCAACACTAGACTATTATTATGGTTTTAAATACTGATATGGACAGTAAAGGAAATCAAACTACAAGCTATCACCCTCAGGTACTTAAGCAAATCATGAATTTTATTTTTTATGTATTTATTTTATTTCACCTTTATTTAACCAGGTAGGCTAGTTGAGAACAAGTTCTCATTAGCAACTGCGACCTGGCCAACACACTGCTATGTGTGAACAGACAACAACACAGAGTTACACATGGAGTAAACAATAAACAAGTCAATAACACAGTAGAAAAAAAACAAAAAAAGAGTCCAAATACATTGTGTGCAAAAGGCATGAGGAGGTAGGCGAATAATCACAATTTTGCAATGATCAGATGGTCATGTGCAGGTAGAGATGCTGGTGTGCAAAAGAGCAGAAAAGTAAATAAATAAAAACAGTATGGGGATGAGGTAGGTAAATTGGGTGGGCTATTTACCAATGGACAATGTACAGCTGTAGCGATCGGTTAGCTGCTCAGATAGCAGATGTTTAAAGTTGGTGAGGGAGATAAAAGTCTCCAACTTCAACGATTTTTGCAATTCTTTCCAGGCACAGGCAGCAGAGAACTGGAAAGAAAGGCGGCCAAATGAGGTGTTGGCTTTAGGGATGATCAGTGAGATACACCTGCTGGAGCGCGTGCTACGGGTGGGTGTTGCCATCGTGACCAGTGAACTGAGATAAGGCGGAGCTTTACCTAGCATGGACTTGTAGATGACCTGGAGCCAGTGGGTCTGGCGACGAATATGTAGCGTGGGCCAGCGGACTAGAGCATACAGGTCGCAGTGGTGGATGGTATAAGGTGCTTTAGTAACAAAGCGGATGGCACTGTAATAAACTGCATCCAGTTTTCTGAGTAGAGTATTGGAAGCTATTTTGTAGATGACATCGCCGAAGTCGAGGATCGGTAGGATAGCCAGTTTTACTAGGGTAAGTTTGGCGGCGTGAGTGAATGAGGCTTTGTTGCAAAATAGAAAGCCGAATCTAGATTTGATTTTGGATTGGAGATGTTTGATATGAGTCTGGAAGGAGAGTTTACAGTCTAGCCAGACACCTAGGTACTTATAGATGTCCACATATTCTAGGTCGGGACCATCCAGGGTGGTGATGCTAGTCGGGCGTGCGGGTGCAGGCAGCGTGCGGTTGAAAAGCATGCATTTGGTTTTACTAGCGTTTAAGAGCAGTTGGAGGCCACAGAAGGAGTGTTGTCTGGCATTGAAGCTCGTTTGTCATGGATATATTAGAATTAGTGGATATATGGAGGATTAAATACCCTGACCTAGTGAGATGTACATGGCAGAGGCTCAATCAAGCTAGTCGTCTTGATTACTTTCTTATGTCATTCTCTCTGGCACCAAAAGTTAAAAAGGTGTCGATGGGGACAGAATGCGGTCGGATCATCACATAATTGGCATATATATTACTCTTACAGAATTTCCACGTTGGCGAGGATATTGAATATTTTATCAAAGCCTACTGGATGATAACTGACTTTTTCCGGCATAACATAGGAACAGCAATTTTAAAGGCACGTTTAAAAGTGTCCCATACAATAAGGGATCCCCTTACACTTTTAAATGCGCCTTTAGAGGCCATGCAATTCTATCTATAACACAAAAGCAATTTAGGTCAAAAGAGCCCATATTAACAAAGGGAATGAAAGGACTAACAGCACAGTTAGATAGCAATAAAAACTGTACCATAGAGGCACAGAATAAGTTAAAGGAAAAACAAAATAAATTGAGGAACTTATTCAAGAAATATCCAAGGTTTAAGATTTTTCCCAGACTAAAATGCCTGTTCGAGCTGTCTTAACGCAAAGCGACTTGCACAGACGTATCTTAAAATAGCCGTAGATTTAGCCTGTTCTGGATTTAACAAAGCCGATTGCAAGAGGGAGGATTAGAGCTACTCTAGGACTAAATTGAACCTTCAATTAATCCTTCAAAGAGGCAGGTTTAACCTCTGCTTAGTACTGTTTGTGAGGGAGCATGGACTATTTGGAATATCTAAATGAAGACCAACATGCACTACAGAGGCCAGCCACACAAGTACTTGTGGATAGGAGTAATCCATTAAATGACTTTGATGAAATAGCTTTTCGAGACCGCTTTCATATGTACAAAAAAAATGCATTGGAGATCATATCTTTGCTTGAGCCTAGACTTTCCTCTCTATCTCAAATAATTCTCTCCAAGTTCTGATCACTGAGGATTTTGATATCTGGAATCTTTCATCGTGAAACTCGTTATTTGTGTTGTGCCAGTGAAGCAACTGTGTGTAGAATAGTTCACAAAGTCTACAGGGCCATTTGTGAACTGAGGAGTCTTTACATCAAGTTTCCTGATGCTGCTGGCCAAGCCAACTTTAAAGTGCAATTCTATGAATATGGGTACAACTCCTGATGCTGATGAGTACAGGAACTCTAAGAACTGGTTTTGCATCAATGTTCAAGTGTATGCACTACTAATTTAGATTTTTCTCAACTCTTCATTGTGTGCTCAGTTTCAGAGAGGACAACATAGTGGACTACTACTTGGTGACAGTGGATATGGTCAGAGTAACTGTTTATTCACTCCATTCGTAAATCCCACAACAGCTGAGCAGCAAAGATACAACAAAGCTCATATCAGCATGAGAGGGATGGTCGAGCGTATGTTTGGATGTGGAAAAATGTATTCCAGTGTTTATGCAATGCACTTTGTTTTTTAGCCAAAAATATGCTGCAAGGTGATCATTGCTACAGCTGTGCTGCACAACTACCTGAAGCAGCATTGCTGTCCAGGATCAAGCAGATGTGCCCCTGGCTGAGGACTTGCACACAGTTGCTTTCACATTGCAGCACTTCTACTTGATAAGATACATTTAAATATGGAATGTATTCATTATGGCTTATTTTTGCTTTGATAATGTTTGTTCTGTACAAAATTCAAATAGTGTGCAGCAAAATTAAATGAGTGACTAAACTAAGGCTGGTTTAAAATGTAGTTTGTGGTGATTAAAATAGTCTCACTCATGAATAGCCAATGACAAAACATTTATTTTTAACATATCATATTGTTCACCATGGCTGGTCATCACAAAAGTCTCATTACTGTATATTTTTTGGATCATACCTCTCTCTTTCAACTTCATATCTAATTCAACCTGTAGAATTCTCATTTTCATTTCATGTTCTTCCTTCAGATATTTAATTTTATGCTCATGAAATTCTCTGGCTAACTTTGATGCATGGTCACCTTTTTTGTTCTCTGCTGAAAGGTGGTGGCAGCATCTTCTCTCAGGGATGCTATAGCAGATGGAGGGTACACACTCACTGTACACTGGCTCTTCCAACCTGTTCAGATTCCTTTCCTCTGAAAAAAGAACACTGTTAGAAGCACAAATAAACTCATATGGTCCTTAGAATGAAAGAAGAATAAAGACTAACAGACAGTGGAATATATTTAACAAAGGAAGTAACCAATTTACTTTCTTTGGTATATGTACCATTTGTGATCAGTTCTTCATCTGAACTGTCCAAATGGTCATCATGTGGTATACCATCCAGAGGTTGCTGGTGCTCTATTATTCCAGACAGCAAGTCACTCAATTCATCAGTCTTGTCTTTCTTTGGTGGTCCACCAGCAGTAGTAAATCACTCTTCTGATCTCTGCATTCTCTATTTTTAAAGCCAGTTTAAGGTTTTTCCTCTGAGTCTATAAAGGCAGATATCATTCAATATAAGTGATGTCACAAAAATATGAATATGAGAAATGTGAAATACTGATAATAATGAAGATATCTCACCTGAAGTTGTTGTTGTTGTTGTATCTGTTTTAGTAGAGTGTTTTCATACTCACAAATAGTTTTTTCTTTTACAAATGATTTTCCCTCTGCCATTGTCTCAAGATTCACACCAGTAATGGTGTTTTCTATTCCATTACGGATTTTTTGAGCACCATTAGACCGACAGCATGTGCTCATACTTAGCCTAAGCAGGCTTAACACAGGTGTTCTCATTTAGGCTTACTTACCTTACTCCTGGACTCCATAGTCTCCGACTAACTAAGCCAAATTTAAGCCACATTCATGAAAGCTACTTAAATGTCCTAGTTTAATTAGTACACATTAAGGCCTCCTCCTGGCTTCATCTAAGCCCTGTGAAACCGGCCCCAGTGTACTATATTATCAAAAAAGCTAACTGAATGGTATATGGGGGAAATTGCACCAAATTCTTTTTCGATCTTCAACATGGAAATGCTACCACAAACAATATTTTGAAAGAGGAAGTAAAGTACTTTAAGAATATGTTTTTGTTTTAGTCTCCTCCATCTTCACTAACCGAAGCTAATTGTATGATTTTTTTTTCCTGTGAATAATGTCAAATGAACATATGTACAGAAAGACCCAAGTGAAAAACAAATTACAGAGGAGGAACTTCTTGATGCAATTAAGTCTTTAAGTCCGGGAAAACTCCAGGGCTGGATGGCATACCAGCTGAAGCTTTGTTTGATATACTCAGAGGATCATTATTAGCATGTTTTAACCACTCCTATATGAACGGTAGATTATCGGACACGCAACAAGGTCTGATTTCATTATTACTGAAACAGGATCCAAGTGCTATATATAAAGATCCAGTCCATAACACTTCAGTGTTGTAATGCAAAAATTCTACCTACATTTTTGGCGCATAGAATTAAAAAGGTATTGTCAGATATTATTCGTCCTAAACAGACAGGTTTTTAAATGGACAATACATTGGAGATAATATAAGACAAGTACTGGAAACAATAGAATATAAATGTCTGGAATATTTCAATTTTGGAGAATCTGTTTTAAAATGGGTTAAAACTACGTATAGTAACCCTAGGTGTAAAATAGTAAATAACGGCTACATCTCAGAAAGTTTTAAACTGTCAAAAACAAGGTTGTCCACTATAGGCATATCTATTTATTATTGCCATCAAAAAGTTAGCTGTTATAATTAGACCCAACAATAATATTAGCGGATTAGAAATCCATGGCTTAAAAACAATGGTGTCATTGTACGTTGATGATTCATGATTTATTTTAAAACCACATTTAGATTGCTTCCACAGCCTCAGAGGACATACATACTTTCTCTAACCTCTCTGGATTTAAACTAAATTATGATTAGTATTACGTATTGGATCACAAAAAAAATAAACTTTTACATTACCGTGTAGTTTACCAATAAAATGTTCTGATGGGGATGTGGACATATCGGTATACATATCCCAAAATAAGAAAATTATCTCACTCCAATACATTTTAATAGAAATTGAGCAAAAATAGATAAGATCTTGCTACCATGGAAAGGAAAATACCTGTCTATTTGTGGACAAATCACCCTGATTAACTCATTAGTCATATCACAGATGACCTATTTGCTTGTGGTTTTGCCTATACCCAGTGACCTGCTTTTTAAATTATATGAACAAAAAATATGACATATTATTTGGAATGGCAAGCCGGACCAAATTAAAAGGGCTTATTTATATAATGAACATGAATTCAGAGGGAAGAAATTATTAAATATTAAAGCACTAGACTTGTCATTAGAGGCTTCAGTCATACAAAAGTTATACTTAAATCCAAAATGGTTCTCTAGTAAATTACTAAGAATGTCTCACCTCATGTTCAAGAATGGCCTTTTTCCCTGTATTCAGATTACAACTGCTCATTTTCGGTTATTTGAAAACAAAATAATCTCTAAAATATCGTTATTTTTTAAACAAGCCTTAGAAAGTTGGTTGCAATTTCAGTTTAATCCACCAGAAAAGACAAAACAAATAATACAACAAATATTGTGGTTAAATTCAAATATACTAATTGATAAGAAATACGTATTTTTCAATAAAATGTTTTAAAAAGGTATAAACTTTGTAATTTATATCATAAATAGGACTGGTGGAGTTATGTCACACATGCAGCTAACACACTAATTGCAGCATTACCACCAAAATGGAAGAGGCAAGTGGAAGGGGGGAAAAGTAAAGAACTTGTCTGTCGGCCCTGCATTAAAGACCAGAAATGGTTCAAGAAAATTGTGAAAAAGAAAATTATATTATTATCTCCTTTAAAACCTCTTAGGGATAGGCGGGACACAAATGTCTCAACTGGCCAATTACCAGGGAATATGCAGAGCGCCAGATTCAAATAAAATGCTATAAAATTCAAACTTTCATTAAATCACACATGTAAGATACTCAATTAAAACTACACTCGTTGTTAATCCAGCCAACATGTCAGATTTTGAAAATGCTTTTCGGCGAAAGCATAAGAAGCTATTATCTTATAGCCTGCACCATCTGCACCAGCAGTGAACAAAGGAGCTAGCATATTTCAACCCTGCAGGCGCTACACAAAACGCTGAAAAAAAAAAACATGCATTACCTTTGACAAGCTTCTTTTGTTGGCACTCCAATATGTCCCATAAACATCACAATTGGTCCTTTTGTTTGATTAATTCCGTCCACATTTATCCAAAATGTCCATTTATAAAGCGCGTTTGATCCAGAAAAAAACAGCTTACAAAAAACGCAACGTCACTACAAAATATTTCAAAGGTTGCCTATGAACTTTGCCAAAATATTTCAAATTACTTTTGTAATACAACTTTAGGTATTTTTAAACATTAATAATCGATCAAATTGTAGACGGGGCAATCTGTATTCAATACAGGAAAGAAAACAAACCAGCGCTGCTTTTCACGTCTTGCGCAACTCACAAAAGTGTCCCCAGTTCCGAGTTGGCCTACTTCTTCATTGCACAAAGGAATATCCTCAACCAAATTCCAAAGACTGGTGACATCGAGTGGAAGCGGTAGGAACTGAAAACAGGTTCTTATGAAATATCCCTTGGCAAAGACAATTCAGGGAACAGAGAGGGGGAAAAAACATTCTGAACAGTTAGTCCTCTGGGTTTTGCCTGCAACATGAGTTATGTTATACTCACAGACGTGATTCAAACTGTTCGATCAATAATATAATAATTATTTTAGCAAAACATTATCTTTAATTTACAATCTGTAGAAGCTATTATAATTGAAAGGTTCAGTACTTTTGTGAAGCATCACAGCACAGTTGAAAAATATATGGCAAATAGAAATCCAAAATGGATGGTGTTAAGAGATAAATGGGATGGGTTGAATGGAGCTGAAGGGTGGGACTAATAACAAGTTAACAAATGTAAAACATGCAGGGTCTGTAAAATGTACATAGGTTCAGAAATGTTGTGTAATAGTCACAAATTATTAGTTTACTCCAATTGGGGGAGGGGTGGTAGGGTTTGCAGGGGGAAATAAAGGTATATTCTTTAAAAAAGTGTGTATATGTATGTACACTACCGTTCAAATATTTAGGGTCACTGAGAAATGTCCTTGTTTTTGAAAGAAAATCATTTTTTTGTCTATTAAAATAACATAAAATTGATCAGAAATACAGTATAGACATTGTTAATATTGTAAATGACTATTGTAGCTGGAAACAGCAAATGTTTTATAGAATATCTAAATAGGCGTACAGAGGCCAATTATCAGCAACCATCACTCATATGTTCCAGTGACATGTTGTGTTAGCTAATCCAAGTTTATAATCTTAAAAGGGTAATTGATCATTAGAAAACCCTTTTGCAATTATGTTAGCACAGCTGAAAACTGTTGTCCTGTTTAACGAAGCCATAAAACTGGCCTTCTTTAGACTAGTTGAGTATCTGGAGCATCAGCATTTTTGGGTTCGATTATAGGCTCAAAATGGTTCGAAACAAAGACCTTTCTTCTGAAACTCATCAGTCTATTCTTGTTCTGAGAAATGAAGGCTATTCCATGCAAGACATTGTCAAGAAACTGAAGAAATCTTACAACGCTATGTACCACTCCCTTCACAGAACAGTGCAAATTGGCTCAAACCAGAATATAAAGAGGAGTGGGAGGCCCCGGTGCACAACTGAGCAACAGGACAAGTACATTAGAGTGTCTAGTTTGATAAACAGATGCCTCACAAGTACTCAAATGGCAGCTTCGTTAAATAGTACCCGCAAAACACCCGTCTCAGCGTCAACAGTGAAGAGGTCCCTCCGGGACGCTGCCCTTCTGATCCAAAACAAGTCCATATCCCTATCTCCATCCATGGCTAATTTAGAAAAGGGACAATTTTAGCTAGATTCAAGAATTATCCCCCCAAAGTCAATACTTTGTAGAGCCACCTTTTACAGCATCTTGGGGTATGTCTCTATAAGCTTGGCACATCTAGCCACTTGGATTTTTATCTATTCTTCAAGGCAAAACTGCTCCAGCTCCTTCAAGTTGGATGGGTTCCGCTGGTGTACCACAATCTTTAAGTCATACCACAGATTCTCAATTGGATTGAGGTCTGGGCTTTGACTAGGCCATTCCAAGACATTTAAATGTTTCCCCTTAAACCACTCGAGTGTTGCTTTGGCAGTATGCTTCGGGTCATTGTCCTGCTGGAAGGTAACGGAAACACTGTTTCCCTCAAGAACTTCCCTATATTTAGCACCATCCATCGTTCCTTCAATTCTGACCAGTTTCCCAGTCCCTGCCAAAGAAAAACATCCACACAGCATGATGCTTCCACCACCATGCTTCACTGTGGGGATGGTGTTCTTGAGGTGCTGTGTTTGCGCCAGACACAGCGTTTTCCTTGATGGCCAAAAAGCTCAATTTTAGTCTCATCTGACCAGAGTACCTTCTTCCAGATGTTTGGGTAGTCTCCCATATGCCTTTTGGTGAACACCAAATGTGTTTTCTTATTTTTATTTCTTTAAGCAATGGCTTTTTCTGTCTACTCTTCCGTAAAGACCAGCTCTGTGGAGTGTACGGATTAAAGTGGTCCTATGGACAGATACTCCAATCTCCGCTGTGGAGCTTTGCAGCTCCTTCAGGGTTATCTTTGGTCTCTTGTTGCCTCTCTGATTAATGCCCTCCTTGCCTGGTCAGTGAGTTTTGGTGGGCAGCCCTCTCTTGGCAGGTTTGTTATGGTGCCATAATCTTTCCATTTTTTTAATAATGGATTTAAATTGTGCTCCGTGGGATGTTCAAGTTTCAGATATTTTTTTATAACCCAACCCTGATCTGTACTTCTCCACAACTTTGTCCCTGACCTGTTTGGAAAGCTCCTTGGTCTTCATGGTGCCGCTTGCTTGGTGGTGCCCCTTGGTTAGTGGTGTTGCAGACTCTGGGGCCTTTCAGAACAGGTGTATATGTACTGAGATCATGTGACAGATCATGTGACACTTAGATCGCACACAGGTTGACTTTATTTAACTAATCATTACATGAAATCCAAATAAAAATCAATTTAAATTACAGGTTGTAATTCAACAAAATAGGAAAAACACCAAGGGGGAAGAATACTTTTGCAAAGCACTGTGAAGAGATACAGAGACAGAAGGGCTCTGTTTCGCTCAATATGATGCTTTCTCTTTCGGGGAAGCCTGGCTTCCCTTAGCATCCATGAAGACATGCCACTCTTCTATTCCTCCCTCTTCTCTGTAATTAGCTGGGAGCAGCTCTGCGCTAGCTGTCATTCCCTCCACACCTTATAGGAGATTCTCCCCTTGTGCCTGTCAGGACAGAAAGTTCACTCACTTTCTCAAAAGCATAATGAACTACACTAGAATATCAACTCACTTTAGCATGGAAAGTGGATGTCATAGAAGGTCAAAAGGTAAACATTGCTGGAAACACCTTGTCTCTGTGTACAGTGATGCATGTTTCAGTTGCAACTAGCTCACTATACATACACACTGCAGCTAGGAGTCAGATGGCCTTATCTTGGCATATGATGAATGTGTCCTGCAGACACACAGCTATGCTATCGGAAGCAGCAAGTATCTGTTCCTCACAAGCTGTGAACACAGCAATATCTCAGTGAAAGCAGATTACTGGATCAGGAATATGGCAACAGTTGCTTTTGTTATAAGTAATCACACTTTCACAAGTGTAAGTTAAATCTAGTGTGAAGTATACAATGAGAAATGCTCTGGCATAGAGGAGTATTCTCCTTTCCCTCTGCTCCCTTTTGACACACACAGATAGAACTTTTGGAGACTGGAAGGGCCCTACACACACAGAGATAGGGTCCTTCCAGGCTCCAAACGTGCCACTTTTGGTGGTGGTATAATTCATTATTTTTCGTGGTTGTTCTGAACCTACTGCCTGAAAGTCATTGTTAACTTCTAATCTATGCTTCAGAACCAACAAGTGGCACATTTTGATTGTCGACCAATGACCAGCCATCAGCATTGGCAGGCAAAGGTGTGGTGCGCATTTACAGAATAGTGACCAGACAGAACATGCTTTCCATTTGCCTTGCAACCGCCTCTACAATGAGTCCGAATTAGTTTGCTTGCTCTAGACTCCAGAGAAGTGACATGATCCCTGGCTGATATTGACCGCTAACATGACTTTCAGTTCCAAATGCACGTGTAAAACGCAGTTTATTTCTGTAGCCTATCTTGCATCTTGAAAATGCATCACTGTTTATGGCAGTAATGACAGGCTACTTTTGTACAGAGATTGTGTGCGCATGTTCGCATGTGCACAGGGGGTCGCACGTTTTGTACTACTCCTTTTTGGGGGTCGCTGGTCAAAAAGTTTGAAAACCACTGGGATACATGATGGTGGCAACAAATAGAGCTGGGTTGGATATATTCATGGTAGACTACAGTATTTCTGACCATCTTCTATTTTGAAAAAATTGTTAATAAGTGCAGCATTTATTCCAGTTCAAAATATTTTTGCAAAATACTTTACTCATCAGATTGTGCTGCTTGCCCCTCTTCTTGTAAGAATTGCTCAAGAGTCTGTGACCACAGTTGTGGGAAACATTTTTGGGAGTGACCTTTTTTATTTTTGCCACACCCCCCCCCCCCCCAACAGGTCTGTGCCCGGCTCTGCACATACTGTACATACACACATGTATTGCTCTCGGCATCCTCTCACGAATACACGAGAAGGTGATTGAGAAGGTGCAATAACAACTAACATCAGAGACCAGTGCTTCTAACAATAGTTTAGGGGCGAAGCATTAGAGAATACAGTATCTACTGATCTCAGAATAGAGCCACAGGTTCAACACGTGTTCTAAGGTCATCCTCACTTCTGACAGTGTATCAAATGACAGACATGCAATCGCTTACTCTTAGTTTCACGCTATTAAAACAGTTTCCATAAAAATGTTATCATGCTCTACTACACGTTTCTGTTCCAGAAATATTCAAAGAGCGTATTATCATCAGAACAGGAAAAAAAAGCAACAAAATGTTTATTTTTCATCTTTTGTTGCCTTGCCTATTGTAAACGCTCCACCTCTATAGGTTTACAGAGCAGCATTTAAAAACCCAGCTAATAATCTTTAATTAATCGTTGAACATGCATTTAATGGAGTTTCTTAAAGTTTCTTAATGGACTGTTTTATTATTTTGTTGGACCAAGATACTTATTCATCCTACTAGGTTCGGCAGTGCTTTGACTTACTTAACGCATAATGAGACAGACATACTCTCCATTGATTGGTTTGGGTCCATTTTCTCCAGGCAAATCAGGATGCAGATACTTAGCTCCAAAATCGACTCTACTCTCAACCTTGCATTATTAATGTGAGTTATATTGTCATTCAATGCCCCTTGACTTCCAAAGGCAAACATGAATTTGTAATTCGACTCAACAAATTTTTAGACATTCAGCTCACTGTGAGCAAAGTTCATTGTGTGAACAAACGTTCACACATTAGCTCAGTGTCTTGTCCTTCTGATGTCCACCCAACTCAAACAATGACGCTGAGCAATTGGTTGCGTAGGCTTTTTAACAATGTGTGTATTTTTACACCTTGTCTAACAAATGGGGTTCAAAGACCTGTGCCAGCATGATCAACAACCTTGCTTGAGACCTGAAGACTTGCATCAGCTCTCCATGGTCTAACACAGTCAAACAGCACAGGTTTAAACCAAGGACGGTCACACATGGACTAATAGAATCCGGTCAAACCCAATGTAGCGGTTATTGCATGGGGACATTGTGCTCTGTGGTGCCTGTGTTTGTTGGTTTCCCTCTAACCTTCTCTGATATCCTATTCCTACAGCTGTAACAGCCACAGCTTGAAGCTCTAGCCGGCCAGTGAATACACCATTTGAGAAAATGCTGGCTAATAATTGGCCTCAGTGTTATAAATTAATCAACAGAGACGTGGTTAAATGGACCATGATAATGCTGTCTCCCAAATCGGGGTCCAAACCAAATTGCCATGGCCCTATAGCAACAGATCTGGCCAGTGTATGAAAGCAGAAGGAGGAGGGAAAGCAAATAATTACATCATTATAAACAAACAGAACAGGATTAAATGTGACTTTTGTATCTCTCACACAGAGGAAAACACTTCAAAATGTAGAAAGCAACAGAGCCTGTAGTTGCAACAGTTTAATTAACTTTGAACATTATTAGTGTGAAAGTGTATATCCTCTACTACCTTGCATTACAAGAGCATACGAAAACTACTTCCTATGATTTTTCCAAATGGGGTCTATTTCACCGCAGCTTGCTAAGGTTTCATCGCCGAGTTGCGATCATAAGACGAGTTGCAACACTATGCTGACCTCTCAGCTAATGGTGCACCACATATTGTTTGGGTGTCTTGTACAGTGCCTGGTGACAGTGCATCGACTATCTTTTTACGATTACTAATTATCCCACAGGAGGCAATTACACTGTAAAGAGTGGGAACCAAACCTATCTCAATGAGAGTGGGTAATTACAATGCTTAATATTTTCACCAATAGCAGGTACAGTCTGCAGCACACGGCCAAAAGGCGGACGGAGCAATATTCTCCTAATAACACCATAAAGCCAGGGCTATTTATTATGTGTTGAGTTATCATTTCTGGATAGCAGACTCGTGTAGACATGTTGAACAGGGGAAAACGGAGAGTATTTTCTCCTATTACTGCCATTAAAGGAAAACTTTTCATTAACTGTATGTTGATATATTGCCAAAATATATATTAATGCATTCACTGAAAATACAGGTGTCACAAAATCCCTTCCTCCTACTTTATACCGAGGTAAGACACAACCTATTGTAAACTTCCATCACACTGATGACACAAAACAAAATCAGCTGAGACTGAGACTGAAAAGGTCACAGGTAATGGATATCAAATTTTAGAGAGACATTTTTCCCAATATGTCAGCTATCCTATCTTTATGTTGCTGCACTTTTTGTTTTTCACTATCTGGCAGGTTTTCCATATGAGAGGACTAATCCAAACCCTCTCATCATGCAATAACCTTTTTAATGCATTCACCGTGACAACACATATAGATAGGGCTGTGTGACATTTCACAAGATTCCTCAGCTGATGGCAAACCCAACACACGTTTTATGGCATCAGCATGCCATGATGTTGTATTCCTGCATGAAAGGAGAGCACATCAGTTATCCAATTCAGTTAATTGACGAGACTCAGGAGAAGCCTGTAGAAAAGTCTGATCCTGTACTTCAAATCAAATCCAACTTTATTTGTCACATGTGCCGAATACAACAAGTGTAGACCTTACTGTGAAATGCTCACTTACAAGCCCTTAACCAACAGTGCAGTTCAAGAAAGAGTTAAGAAAATGTTTACCAAATGAACTAAAGTAAAATATTATAAAAAGTAACACAATAAAATAACAATAATGAGCCTATATACAGGGGGTATCGGTACCGATGTGAATGTGCAGGGGTACAGGTTAGTTGAGGTAATTTGTACATGGAGGTAGGGGTGAAGTGACTGCATAGAAAATAAACAGCGAGTAGCAACAGTGTACAAAACAAATGGAGAGGCGGGGTGGGGGGAGGTCAATGTAAATAGTCAGATGGCCATTTTATTAATTGTTCAGCAGTCTTATGGCTTGGCGCTCTGGTACCGCTTGCCATGCCGTCCTGGAACAACAACAAAGCAACAACACACAAGCAGAAACCAACAATCAAATACTTAAATATTTAATTTAGGCCGGAGCATACAGAGAGAAAGGATTATGCCATTTTGAAGGCTGGCATTGAACTCCTATCAGAGGAAATACGATACACATGCACGCACATAAACACAGGCAAACACACACACACACACATTCATACAGACGCGTCTCCATTGTCCCACCGGTCCTCTGTAGGTCTATTGGGACACATCATCAGACAGACAAACTCAAGCTGTACTACCACAAACACAAGGGTTATCCCTCAGCTTTCAGCCTGGTTAAGATACAACAGCCGACATGAGGAGACGAGGCAAAACTTGCCGGTTTTAGAATGTTGCATTGTAGAACAGCTGACTAATATGGGGAATTCAGATTTTAAAAAAAGAGATGCATGGTTGAGACCATTTCCACAACAACGGTCCCTATTTACAATTACATGAAGGGAACTTTGAAACAAAGATGTAACTTCTTGTGGCAAGGTGTTGACGCTAACGAGTATCAGGAAATGAAATGCATGCACCAGAAACAGGGTACACTTTGTCACTTGATAGAAAAGCATCAGCTAGCTAGCTAGCTGTTTGGCTAAACACAGAATGTCCGTGCACTGTTCTCTGATTAGCTAAACGGACCGGTCTCGTCTCAAGCCTTTAGCTAAGATTTTATATGTTGAATCTTGGAAACTCCAGCTGCCGAAATGAGACGTTCGGCAGCTGGGCTTTACTCTTAGTCCCCTGACAGGCAAGTATTCATTGGAAGCAACAAATCAAGAACACACAAGCAGAAACAAACAAACACACGTGCCACAAAAACACACACAGTACACAGAAATTGTCACGTTCTGACCTCTATTTCCTTTGTTTTGTATGTAGTTAGTATGGTCAGGGCGTGAGTTGGGTGGGCAGTCTATGTTTGTTTTTCTATGATTTGGGTATTTCTATGTTTCGGCCTAGTATGGTTCTCAATCAGAGGCAGGTGTCATTAGTTGTCTCTGATTGAGAATCATACTTAGGTAGCCTGGGGGTCACTGTGTGTTTGTGGGTGATTGTTCCTGTCACTGTGTTTGTTGTCACAGGATAGGACTGTTTTGTGTTTTCACATTTCTTGTTTTTGTTAGTTTGTTCATGTGAAGTTATTTATTAAAAACATGAATCAAAACAACCACGCTGCGCTTTGGTCCGCCTCTCGTACAGACGAACGTCATTACAGAAATCCAGACTAATTCCAAATCATATCACTTCAGTGGAAAACGTCAGGTTCACACTCTTTTCAGTGGACACCAATAGATGAGTTTTGTTACTTGATTAGCCTGCAAAATAAACATATGAAACATATGGTTGGCAGCCTCCTGATTCATCTACTGTTAAAGGGAAAGCATGCTACGGAGGCCTCAGGTTCACACCTTTAATGTCATTCAACTCATTCAATAGTCCTCTCTGTTGGCGATATCAATTGATCAACTGGGAGATAATCAGGTTTGTTGGCTATGCACATTTTTAAAGGCAATGTTCCAGCGTTCGCTGACACCACAATCACAGAAGGCTGCATATATCAGCACAATTGGAAATCACTTTTAACTGTCCACCTTGATATAACACTCTTATGGAAGATGGCCGTGTACTGGATGACTGCTGTTTTGCAAACTCCGGCCCAACTTTGCTATTTTGTCATTTATTTTCACTTTATTTTCACAAAATGAATCCGCTATCATTTCTTACAACAAACAACTTTTGAACATCGGATAGGCAGTTAATTACTTCAATTCTGGCTTTTGGAGCTTTTGGCTTTTGGGGAGGAGTTTGCCTCTTCATCAACAACTGCTGTGCTGTCTCGAACATGGTGGAAGTGCAGACCCGTGGTTCACCTGTATTGGAATAGCTGATGGTTATATTCCGACCCTCCCGAGGGAGTTTTCAGCTGTTAGCGTGACTGTTGTATAAGGACAAGACAAATAACAAGCTGGAATTGAACTGTACGCGGCTAGAAAGCAGTAGGAAAATATACATCCAATCGCTGCTTTTCTGTTTTTTTTTATTTTTTATTTCACCTTTATTTAACCAGGTAGGCAAGTTGAGAACAAGTTCTCATTTACAATTGCGACCTGGCCAAGATAAAGCAAAGCAGTTCGACACATACAACAACACAGAGTTACACATGGAGTAAAAGAAACATACAGTCAATAATACAGTAGAAACAAGTCTATATACGATGTGAGCGAATGAGGTGAGATAAGGGAGGTAAAGGCAAAAAAAGGCCATAGTGGCAAAGTCAATACAATTTAGCAAGTAAAACACTGGAATGGTAGATTTGCAGTTGAAGAATGTGCAAAGTAGAAATAAAAATAATGGTGTGCAAAGGAGCTAAATAAATAAAATAAATACAGTAGGGAAATAGGCATTTGTTTGGGCTAAATTATAGGTGGGCTATATACAGGTGCGGTAATCAGTTTTTTTTTTTTTGCTTTGTGGGTGTTTGGGCCACAAGGTACTGTTTCAGTTTTTTAAATTCACATCATCGTTTATTGTTTTGATTCAGTGTTCAGTGCTTTCTTTAATTAAAATCATCATGAACACTTATCAAGCTGGGCTTTGGTCCTCCTCTCTATCTCCAGACGACATCCGTTACAGAGGGAGATGTGTTTCCAGTTTCAGAGATTTTTGTAGTTCGTTCCAGTCATTGGCAGCAGAGAACTGGAAGGAGAGGCGGCCAAAGGAACAATTGGTTTTGGGGGTGACCAGAGAGATATACCTGCTGGAGCGCGTGCTACAGGTGGGTGATGCTATGGTGACCAGCGAGCTGAGATAAGGGGAGACTTTACCTAGCAGGGTCTTGTAGATGACATGGAGCCAGTGGGTTTGGCGACGAGTATGAAGAGAGGGCCAGCCAACGAGAGCGTTGACACAATGAACTCTATCTGAGAAGTAGTTTGTTATCCAGGCGTGGCAATCATTTGAGAAACCAAGGCTGTCAAGTCTGCCAATGAGGATGTGGTGATTGACAGAGTCAAAAGCCTTGGCCAGATCAATGAATACGGCTGCACAGTAATGTTTCTTATCGATGGCAGTTAAGATATCGTTTAGGACCTTGAGCGTGGCTGAGGTGCACCCATGACCAGCTCTGAAACCAGATTGCATAGGTGAGATTCGAAATGGTTGGTAATCTGTTTGTTGATTTGGCTTTCGAAGACCTTAGAAAGGCAGGGTAGGATAGATATAGGTCTGTAGCAGTTTGGGTCAAGAGTGTCCCCCCCTTTGAAGAGGGGGATGACCGCAGCTGCTTTCCAATCTTTGGGAATCTCAGACGACACGAAAGAGAGGCTAGTAACAGGCTAGTAATAGGGGTGGCAACACTTTCGGGCAGATAATTTTAGAAAGAAACGGTCCAGATTGTTTAGCCCGGCTGATTTGTAGGGGTCCAGATTTTGCAGCTCTTTCAGAACATCAGCTGACTGGATTTGGGAAAAGGAGAAATGGGGAAGGCTTGGGCGAGTTGCTATGGTGGGTGCAGTGCTGTTGACCGGGGTAGGGGTAGCCAGGTGGAAAGCATGACCAGCCGTAGAAAAATGCTTTTTGAAATTCTCAATTATAGTGGATTTATCAGTGGTGACAGTGTTTCCTATCTTCAGTGCAGTGGGCAGCTGGGAGGAGGTGTTCTTATTCTCCATGGACTTTACAGTGTCCCAGAACTTTTTTGAGTTAGTGTTGCAGGAAGCAAATTTCTGCTTGAAAAAGCTAGCCTTGGCTTTTCTAACTGCCTGTGTATAATGGTTTCTAGCTTCCCTGAAAAGCTGCATATCACGGGGGCTGGTTGCCGAGGACTATAACTCTGTGTCATTAAGACTTCCGTCAACACGTCTCCCACGCCACTAGAGGCGATAAAGTCCCAGACCACTGTTATTCTACCCATAAGCAAGCATACAACACCCTCCCTCATCAGCCATTCGGCAAATCATATGACTCCATACTCCTACTTCTTGTTTACAAGCAGAAGCTTTAACAGGAAGTACTCATGACTCACTATGTGGAAAAATGGTCACCAGAATCTGAGATTATGTTACATGACTGCTTTGCTAGCGCTGATTGGAATATGTTTCAAGACTCCACCAAAAACATCTACGAGCTACCCACCTCCGTCACCGGCTTCATTAGGAAACGCATCGGTAATGTTGTCCCCACGTTGAAGGTTTGCTGCTTCCCCAATCAAAAGCTCTGGATTAACACGTAGTTGGACAGGGCTACGGCATTCAGGGCTATCGCAGACAACCCTGAGGCTACGTACAAGAAGTCCCGCTATGTCCTCCGCAGAGTCATCAAACGAGCAAAAGGACAACATAGGAATAAAGCGGAATCATAATACACAGGCTCCAACGCACGCCGCATGTGGCATTGACTACAGTGCATTACGAATTACTAAGGAAGACCCAGCCGTGATCTCCCCAACGATGGCTCTCTACCAGACGAACTCAATGCATTTTATGCATTCTTCGACAATAACATCATCCTGCCTCTCCGAGGCCGACGAGAGTAAGGTCTTTAATCAGGTAAACACCAGCAAGGCCACAGGTCCCAACGGTATTCGAGGGCACATTCTCAGAGCATGCACAGGACAGCTGGCAGGCATTCATTTTACAACTCTCCCTGTCCCAGTTTGTAATCCCCACGTTTTAAGACAATCCTAAAAACTCTTAATGCTTCATGCCACAATGACTACCGCCCTGTAGAACTCACATCTGTAATCGTGAAGAGCTTAGAGAGGCTGGCACATATCAACACCATCATCCCAGACATCCTAGACCCATTCTAATTTGCATACCGCCGCAACAGATACTCAGACTAAGCAATCTCAATTGCACTCCACATTGCCCTCCCCCACCTAGAATAGAGGAATACCTATGTGAGAATTCTGCTAATTGACCACAGTTTAGCATTAAACATTGTCCTCTCCAAGCTGGTCACCAAGCTTAGGATCCTGGGACTGAACACCTCCCTCTGCAACTGGATCGTAGAATTCCTGACGGGCCGACCACCAAAAATCAACAAAATAAACAAAAGGAATGCAATCACATATTATTTGTGTGTGGCATCTGCTTCCGCCCATTCATCTTATATACTGACAAAGTTGTCTCTGTTTTCTAATGCAAAACCAAGTGTGGAATGTATTCTGTGTAGTTCCAAAATATACAGTATTATAATTTATGTGTGTCTGCTTCTAAACTTGTTCCTATTTCTAATTCTGACAGTTATCTACTTGATATTGCAACAGCCACATCATGGGTCTGCTCCCTACAGACAGAAACTACCTCATATAGCAGATGACTTTAGAATGTAACCTGAATACTTCATAGAGTAGAGCCATTATGGGCTGAGCTGCATCAGAGCAGGCAGTAATGGCTTGGACCCAGCTCAAAGGGCTAATGGCTTGGTTGTTCAACCTGAGTGCGGTGGTATCTTTAAAAACTCACCGCCCCCTCCCTGTAAGCCCAGGCGCCATACCTGACATCCCCATTAAACAGCTTCTGACAAAACCTCCACTCCCCCTATGCACACACACACACACACACACACACACACACACACACACACACACACACACACACACACACACACACACACACACACACACACACACACACACACACAGCCCTCTACCGCACATGCCAAGAGGCTGACTCTCTAGCAGCCATTAGCCCTGACCTTTATCTTTTTTTCTCTGCAGCAGGTAGTAATACAGGTTGCCAGAGAGCCTGCCAACACTGCCAATAAAGCACAAAATGGAGGTGTGTATCAATTATTTCCTTTATGAGCAGTCGGTGTATTGACTGGAATAATGGTCTGATAGACTGGGGGCGATAAATGGCAAGGGGAGATTACCGCAGAAAGCTTGTCGAGCCGTGCTCTATTAAAACAAGAAAAGTGTCATGGAATGATGCGATATCTGTGTGCTCTTTGTGGTATTTGGTGAGGGACTATGGAGGACTCATCTTTACTATCTGGGTATGGTTAAGATGGAAGTAGAGGTGGTTGGTCTGGACAGAGGATCCAGTGATGCAAGGAGGATTGTTGTAACAATAAGATATAATTGCACAGTACATAGATGTACAGCTGTAGACCTACCAGTATTTTCCAGCATGGTGGAAACCTCTCTCATTCTCTCCCTTTAACATTTTCACATCATTCGTGCTGCTTTTTAAATACCACACACTTTCTTATTTAGCAGCTAGGATGTGATGCAGACTTCACAGATACCCCGAGAAGGAGTGAGAAATTGGAATGAATTCACACATCATCTGAGCCATCTCCAAGGGACTTCATCTGCTCTCTATATTTCACACAGGCCTACCAGGAAACTCTAGGCATGAATTTTTACTTAGAGGGAGGGACATGCACTTTATTAAGGGACAGACCATTCTCTACATTTGTCTTGTTCTTAATTATTAAATTGAAAAGCTATTTCAATTAAGGCTAAAGTTAACATAACTTTAATATCCTGGCCTTGTCTGAGATATTGTGGGATTCATGTCTCAGTGTTAATAATAGATTTGTGGGAAAGTGTTGGTCTCATGAGCCTACATCGAGTCTACACTGATCCCAGCCTAAACTGATGAGATGTTGTTCCATGTTGAATAATTAATTATAATCTCAATTGTATGTACTGTAATCTTTGAGATTAATTGGCAAGGTCAAACTGTACAACACATGATAAAGGAGGGGACCAAAACGTGGCTGGACGCTAACAACTCTCAGTTTACAACTGCTTACAACTTTGATGTGTAAGTTATGTTGACATTTCCAGGGAGCCCTGAGAGGCATCATTTTGAGTCGTTTCTTAGAAGTGGTTTTCGGAACACTTCACCATGCCAACAAAATTGTTTATTGGACCTGAAATGTTGCGGTATATAGAAAGGTAAACGGTCAATAACCAATTTTTCAGGGTCACTTCAGGCACTGCTCTCAGACAAGGCAAAAACAATCTGGGTCCAGTTTCCTGTTCTATAGCCACAGTAACAGTTATACCTTATCCAGAGTTTCAAAGGTCATAGAGGATAAGGCCACTGTCTCTGACTCACACTAACCACTGTATCACAAAGTGGGAGTGAGTTCTAGCTTGTTTGTGTGTACAGGCATTTGGAATTATATCCTAAAATGTTAGCTATGGAACTTACCTGCAGCAAACATGCATAATGACATTTGACATAGTTTGGCTTTGCCTAGAGTGGAGCATCAAATGATAAATGTTCACTGTAAACATCCACTGCTGTATTGGAGTAGTAGGCCATCTATACCTGACATTGTTGTCAGAGGAGCAGAGAGAGACAGGTTAAGGAACATGGTGAGAGAGAGGCTTGGAGAGAGAGAGAGTGAACAGCTGCTGTAGATATAATGGTGCCAAGTCCACAGCTGCTACGCAAAATGATGGGACACCTGGCAGGTTAAAGTTTACTGAACCGGATGAGATGGCGACCCCAAGGATGACCCCTGGGATGACCATCTGAAAAGTCCTCAAAATGATGTGAAAATAATACAAAGGAAAAACAAACAATGACTGTACTGTTCACTTCCCCTTCAAGCTACATATTGTACCTGTCTTATTGCACCATATTCCATTCTATTTTGCTTTCCCAATAAAATGGACACATGTAATCCAATTTGGAGAAGATGGAAGGTAACATTTTTGTGTAATATAAAACCATCTCTAGCTAAAATAAATCACTGGTCTATTGTGTGTAGCTCCTCTCTCTAGAGCAAGAATGTGGTGTAATTTGGTTGTGCGGCTTCTATTTTCATGTTACATTCAAATTGAGGGTGAGCCAGGATAATCAATGCCATACTAATCAGCACTATTCAAAGACATTTCACAGGCACAATTGCCCCTAATTTAAAAAAAGGAACAGAACCCACTCCCTTGGTCTTGATCAAGCTGTAGTAAGAGGTCATTTCTCCAGCTGAGCTTTGAAGTTGATTGCAGATGTTGATGTTCTGGGTTTGATTGCAGAAGAAATGCTCAAAAACTAACCAGGCCCTGTTACAGAATTCATTGAAACTCTTGGAACCTTGTAAATGTGTGCTTCGTAAAGCAGGACAAAGTTACTTGTTTGTTTTAAATCAACTGAATACCAACTTACTTCAGCAAAACAGGGGACAGCATCGGGGATCATCCAAATTCATTGGGGCAGAGGAGAGAACCTCAAATAAAAAAAGCCAACGGCACCATTACATTCTATACATGTAGCATGTACTACTTCTATGTATTTTAAGACTGAAATTGTGAAGATTTTCACATAAAAGTAATGTTGAGAGATTAGCTCTCCACAGCCATTCAATTGTCCAGACTAAATTAGAAAAGGAATGGTTGCCAAGCTGACAGTACATTAGAAGGAATGGATCCCCACTAAAGTCTTATTAATGATCTTTATAAGATATTCCTGGTTCCTTTGTTGACGTAAAGCAATGAAGGGAGCTAATTAAAATGCTAATCTAAACTATTCTGCATAATTAAAAAAGGCACGTTAATTGCAGATGGGGCAAATTTACACAATGGGAAAGTTTTTTTTAAATGGTGGATCACTGGGTTTTATATGAAGGTCTTTGAAAGAATATAAAAGCATGAGTTGGGTTTATATGGTATCTATAAATTATTTTTCAGATATCTACCATTCAGTCAGTCTACCATTCAATTTTAAGACTAAAGGGCCTTATGTTTGTAAGTTTAACTTCTAAGTTTAAATTGTATGGTAGCAGAAGCAAAACGTTTTACATTTCACGCTTTTACTTCTCTGTGGTACTGGACAAAATACATGTTGTTGTGTTTGGGACCATGGTACAAGATGACAGAATTATGTAAGAGGTTCACTTCAGATGTTATCTTAGGTGGCTGGGCTCGTTTTATTTGTACCCCTCACACATTGGCAAGACACAGTATACCTCCACCATGTCACATCCCAGGAGATCTGACACATATTAGGTGTCTGCACTAGACAATTCAAATGATTTATTTCCAATTCCTCCTCCTCCCTCTGGATGAAAATCGATGGAGGGATCAATAATCTCCCAGGCTGTTCCTAACAAACATGCCTGTTTCCTGGCTGTTCTTAATCTACGACTGGCAAGCAAGTTGCAGGGATTGTCTCCTCTAAGCAGACAGGTATTTTATCCTTGTGATGCCTAGCAAATGAGGTACCAAATATTATACACCATGGGCATTTTTTATTCACGTTCTGTCTGTCAATTTTTCTCCATCTCACTCTTACTTTGAAAGATTTCCAAAGAGTTACTTCAACGGTATATATACTACAGCAGGTAAGCAATAAGTCTCCAAAAACCCACACATTCAGTGACTTACTTGGACTGAAATACAGTGTAGCTGCCGGTACTCATTTTGGGTTCCGGTACTGTTTATATTTAGGTGTAGTAGCCCCACAATACTTTTGAGCTAGTATTCTAGAAGAGGAACACGAGCTCAAGCAGCAGAAACTATGAGGTGCCGGTACTCAGCTCCGGTGACTTCATGCCCAAGTCAAGCACAGCACACATCTTAGAAGGAATACCTGAGATAACGCACAAAGAATTAACCTGCTCTGGACCTATGTCAATTTGAATATTTGAAATCCTCAACATTCAAATTGTAACCACCTCCAGTGATGAAGTATCACAGTGGAAAGTCCTAACCTGCCCTGGAGGTCCAAGTTAATACAGGTCTTTAACTTTCTGGATCACTATCCATTACATTCAAACACAGAATAACTTCACAAATCATTATATTGGCCAATAGAATTTCCCTGAAAATGTTAATACTAGAATCCCTCTCTACAGTCCATCAAGAAAGCGGTAATTTGGGAAGCAGTAGGAAGAGGTAAGATGTAGGAGGTCGTCCGTTTTCCCTTTTTTGATTAGAAATGTAATTAATGTCAGTGCAGATGGATTTGGTGATTAAATAATACCATTTCACAGGGGTGAGAGCACAATGCAAGGCATGTGCTTTGAAAAAAGCTGACGGGAACATTTTCTCCTGTGACTAAATATGATGGTGTTCCAGGCGGCACATAATATTGTAATAGAAACCTGCATGTTACCATGCTAATACTTCAGGGTATATTTTCATTTGGATTGTTATTCATCAGTCTTCAAAGGTTTTCACTATGTGCCATATTCTGAAAAGAAATAGCAATGCACATTTATTTTTTCCATGTTTCTCTTGTGGCATAGTTGCAGGGTTTACCCTTTTTTATGTATTGCATGACATGAAATGGAAACAGCTGTATTACGATGTATTAGTGACCACAGAAATACATGCATCCCTAACAACTAGCCAAGCAGTCGATGAGATGTGGGGAAATCCATTTGTCTTTGCAGGCCA
Organism: Oncorhynchus mykiss; assembly: GCF_013265735.2. Classification (NCBI taxonomy): domain Eukaryota; kingdom Metazoa; phylum Chordata; class Actinopteri; order Salmoniformes; family Salmonidae; genus Oncorhynchus; species Oncorhynchus mykiss. The sequence goes on from NC_048570.1 coordinate 15,645,039, forward strand.
ATTCTCTAAAGGGAGGAAGCAAGATGTAGATACAACTACTATTCAGTATGTTGACCTCAAGCACAAACACTCCCTTGATTCGGTTGCAATAAATTATACATCACCTACAATTAATTTATTTTTAATGTCATCCCCCATCCTCGCAGGATGTATTTTGGCAGGCCGTCATTGTAAATTAGAATTTGTTCTTAATTTATGTTTTTATAATTTCACAAGCCTGCCACTTAGTGCATAGATATGCACACTATGATATGCACACCTTGCACATTGCATATAAATATTTAAAGAGGACAATACACAGTGCATGGAGTGCAGTTTACATTTTTCAGCATGCCTGGAGTTGGAACTGTAAGAGTGAGATATATGATTGATTTCTAAGGGAGATCAGGCATGTCAGTTTACCTGTTAAACTCTTCATAGGGCTGGTCATGTGAGACTGGGTTACTCTGACAGGCAGCTCAGCAAGATCATGCAGAGCCCAGACACTGAAGGTCATTCCACTGTCAAGGAAGAAAAAGAGAATTAGTGGAAGCCAGCCTCAAGTATTGATCTATATACAGGTACTGAAGACCAATCCTACAATGGATTCATCACTGACCCTCACATTATGTTGTAAACATCTATTCCTGTGTGTGTGTGTGTGTGTGTGTGGTGTGTGTGAACTGGCCATTCTGTATTTCGGTGTCAAAAGAGGCATGTCTTGTGAATCCCATGACAAATGTTTGTCTGACACTACCATTCAAACCTCCATCTCTTTTATATCAATTCCAGGTGAACAGTTATAAAATGGCCACTACTATAAGAGCGTACTGGTAAACATTCATCTCTAGATTTACGGATGCTACGGTGACTAAGTTCATCAGGACGTGTATAGGGGATATTGTTCCCACTGTGACTATTAAAATCTGAAAAGCACAAACCACCGCATTTAACCATGGGAAGGTGAGAGGGAATATGATTGAATACAAACAGTGTAATTATTCCCTCAGTAAGGCAATCAAACAGGGGAAAAGTCATTACAGAGACAAAGTTGAGTCACAATTCAACGGCTCAGACACGAGACGTATGTGGCAGGGTCTACAGACAATCACGGATTACAAAAGGAAAACCAGCCACATCGCGGACACCGACGTCTTGTTCCCAGACAAGCTAAACACCTTCTTCGTCTTCTTCGAGGATAACCACCAGTGCCACCAACACGCTCCGCTCCCAAAGACTGTGGGCTCTCGTTCTCCGTGGCCAATGTGAGTAAGACATTTAACCTTGTTAACCCTCGCAAGGCTGCCGGCCCAGACAGTATCCCTAGCCATGTCCTCAGAGCATGCGCAGACAAGCTGGCTGGAGTGTTTACGGGCATATTCAATCTCTCCCTATTCCAGTCTGCTGTCCCCACTTGCTTCAAGATGTCCACCAATGTTCCTGTACCTAAGAAAGCAAAGGTAACTGAACTAAATTACTATTGCCCCGTAGCACTCACTTCTGTCATCATGAAGTGCTTTGAGAGGCTAGTTAAGGATCCTATCACCTCTACCGACACTAAAGACCCACTTCTATTTGCTTTTTATTTTACTAGGCAAGTCAGTTAAGAACAAATTCTTATTTTCAATGACAGCCTAGGAACAGTGGGTTAACTGCCTTGTTCAGGGGCAGAACAACAGATTTTTACCTTGTCAGCTCGGGGATTCAATCTTGCAACCTTTCGGTTACAAGTCCAGCACTCTAACCACTAGGCTACCTGCCACCCCAATAGATCCAAAGACAATGCAATTGCCATCGCACTGCGCACTGCCCTATCCCATCTGGAAAAGAGGAATACCTAGAATGCTGTTCACTGACTATAGATCAGCCTTCAACACCATAGTACCTTCCAAGCTCATCATTAAGCTCAGGGCCCTGGGTCTGAACCCCACCCTGTGCAACTGGGTCCTGGACTTCCTGACAGGCCGCCGCCAGGTGGTGAAGGTAGGAAACACTACCTCTACTATGCTGATCCTCAACACAGGGGCCCCACAAGGGTGCGTGCTCAGCCCCCTCCTGTACTCCCTGTTCACCCATGACTGTGTGGCCTCCAACTCAATCATCAATTTTGCAGACGGCACAACAGCAGACGGCACAACATGCCTGATTACCAACAATGACGAGACAGCCTACAGGGAGGAAATAAGGGCCCTGTCGGATTGGTGCCAGGAAAATAACCTCTCCCTCAACATAATAAAAATGAAGGAGCTGATCATGGACTTCAGGAGACAACAGAGAGAGCATGCCCCTATTCACATCAACAGAGAAGGTGAAAAGATTCAAGTTCCTCGTTTCCACATCACTGACAATCTGAAATAGTCCACCCACACAGACAGTGTGGTAAAGGCGGCGCAACAGCGCCTTTTCAACCTCAGGAGGCTGAAGAAATTCGGCTTGGCCCCTAAGACCTTCACAAACCTTTACAGATGTTTTATTGAGATTATCCCGCTGGGTTCTATCACAGCCTGGTACGGCAACTGCACTCCAGAGGGTGGTGCAATCTGCCCAACGCATCGCCGGGGGCTCACTGCCTGCCCTCCAGGACACCGACAGCACCCGACATCACAGGAAGGCTAAAAAGAGCATCAATGACTTTAAAACACCCGAGCCACGGCCTGTTCACCTCACAATCATCCAGAAGGCGAGGTCAGTACAGGTGCATCAAAGCTGGGACCAGGAGACTGAAAAACAGCTTCTATCTCAAGGCCATCAGATTGTTAAATAGCCACCACTAGCTGGCTACCACCCAGTTACTCAACCCTGCACCTTAGAGGCTGCTGCCCTATGTACATAGACATGGAATCACTGGTCACTTTAAATGGAACACTAGTCACTTTAATAATGTTTAACTGTATTCTACTGTATTTGAGTCAATTCCTCTCAGACATTGCTCGTCCTCATATGTATATATTTCTTAATTCCATTCTTTACTTTTAGATTTGTGTGTATTGTTGTGAATTGCTAGATACTACTGCACTGTTGGAGCTACAGTAGGAACACAAGCATTTCACTACACCTGCAATAACATCTGCTAAATATGTCTATGTGACCAATAAAATTGTATTTTATTTGATTACTATACAGTAGATCCTTTACTCCACATGTTCATCCAAATAGGTAACCTTAAGTATCAATCTGTATTATGAAATCTGTTCATACGTACATTGATTACCAATAAGGAATTGCATTGTATATCCTTGCAAGAACTGTATTATATGTAGAAATATGTGTAATTGACTTCACATGAGAACAAATTAAGGTTTAATGAGGCAAATGTGAGTGTAGTGCTGTTAAATCTAATCATGTCTTTGTTTGATTTCCGAGAACATTTATTCAATCTTGATATTTCATTCTTCAAGCACGGATCGACCAAACGACTTCGGTTTGTGTGGGGGGTTTTCTCATAAAAATGTTTCTATGGCAACAGGTGTTTAATGTCTCCCATCACCAAAAGTTATCCCCATAAAGGCTGGTCCTGGTTAGATTTGAGATAATTGTCTTCAAAATAAACGTCAGGCATGAGTCTGACATGTTAGGCAGTCCGGAGGTGACTAGGCAGTCCGGAGGTGACTAGGCAGTCCGGAGGTGACTTCTCTTTTCTTGTGTCTTGTTTATACACACATGGCAAAGCTGTCCACACAGATCGTGCAGAAGCTCTGTTTATGCAGGGGAGAAAATGTCACATAGATTCAGCCTGAAATGGAGCCTTTAATGGCTGAGAGAGGGTGGAAGAGTGAAGAAAATACATATCTGTTGTTTAAGAGAAAACGATGAGCGAGAGAGAAAAAAAAGAGAGATGGATGGAGGAATACAAATGTTAATTGGTTTGTATCAAACCCTCAGCAAACCATGAATAGGCATTCCTCCAGCTGCAGTAGGTTCTGCTTGGCCAGAACTGAGAGAAGAGAATGGCAGCAACAGTTACTAATCAATTCAATTCAATATGAGTTTGATAAATGTGACACAGCTAACGTACAGCCCATAATTATCCCCCTTATCAATAGGTAAATAAGTGTGTTTGCTAAATTAATGTTCTCAATACCATTATGAAATAGTGTAGCGTGATATATTTTGGGGGTGGCAATCATAAATTCATAATTTCTAAATGCTGACTCTATTTCATGGGGCAATTCATTTTCCACCTTGATTATTCTACAAACAGAGACAATTTGAGAATGCAAATTGGAATTACCTCTCATGTAGCTCAAGCTTTTATTGGCATAGATAGCTTTACCACCTGACATGCCTATTATTAATTCAAACCAATTTGAGGTAAGGGATATTGAGGTAAGAAATATGCTGAGCAGTGATAGCAAATACACAGATTAATTTGTTTAGTTTTTGAGTCAATTTGTTGAAATTAAACTTTTAACAAGGCTAGTGTGTTACGATCTACTAGGTGTGGTGGGTGGAATCAGGCGCAGAGAGCAGGGTTCAGTCGTTTCTTCAGATTTATTCCCCAGCGCAACAAAAACAGTCAAGCCAACACACAGGGCGTAAAATAAGTTGCCAGTCCAAAACAACAGGACTAAACAGTCCGGAGAATAAATACAAGAATAAATCACACCATCAAAACACAGAGTAACAAAAACAAGCCCGCACAAATACCCAGCGGGCCTAGTGCCCCTAAATACCCTACAAACAAATCCTAATACAAAACAGGTGTACCCAATTAACCAATAACCCAAAACAAACGGAAAGGGAATCGATGGCAGCTAATAGGCCGGCGACGACGACCGCCGAGCACCGCACCATCCTCGGCGAGGTTCGTGACAGTACCCCCCCCCCTGACGCGCGGCTCCCGCAGCGCGCCGACCCCGGCCTCGAGGACGACCCGGAGGACGAGGCGCAGGGCGATCCGGGTGGAGGCGATGGAAATCCCTCAAGAGGGAAGGATCTAAAATGTCCCTCCCCGGTACCCAGCACCTCTCCTCCGGACCGTACCCCTCCCAGTCCACGAGGTACTGCAGGCCCCTCACCCGGCGTCTCGAGTCCAGAATAGCTCGTACTGTGTACGCCGGGGACCCCTCGATGTCCAGAGGGGGTGGAGGGACCTCCGGTACCTCAGCGTCTTGTAGGGGACCAGCTACCACCGGCCTGAGGAGAGACACATGAAACGAGGGGTTAATACGATAATAAGAGGGAAGTTGCAATCTATAACACACCTCGTTTATCCTCCTCAGGACTTTAAATGGCCCCACACACTGCGGCCCCAGCTTCCGGCAGGGCAGGCGGAGGGGCAGGTTTCGGGTCGAGAGCCAGACCCTGTCCCCTGGTGCGAACACCGGGGCCTCACTGCGGTGGCGGTCAGCGTCTCTCTTCTGCCGTTCACTGGCCTGCCTGAGAGAATCCTGGACTGCCCGCCAGGTCTCTCTAGAGCGCTGTACCCACTCCTCCACCGCAGGAGCCTCGGTCTGACTCTGATGCCATGGAGCCAGGACCGGCTGGTAGCCCAGTACACATTCGAATGGCGACATATTCGTGGACGAATGCCGAAGATAATTCTGGGCTAACTCTGCCCACGGGACGTACCTCGCCCATTCTCCTGGCCGGTCCTGGCAATACGACCTCAGAAACCTGCCCACTTCCTGGTTTACTCTCTCCACCTGCCCATTACTTTCGGGGTGATAACCAGAGGTAAGGCTGACCGAGATCCCCAGACACTCCATAAACGCCTTCCAAACCCGAGATGTGAACTGGGGACCCCGATCGGAGACGATATCCTCTGGGACCCCATAGTGCCGGAAGACGTAGGTAAAAAGAGCCTCTGCAGTCTGTAGGGCCGTAGGGAGACCAGGCAATGGGAGGAGACGGCAGGACTTAGAGAACCGATCCACAACGACCAAAACGGTAGTGTTCCCCTGAGATGGTGGAAGATCAGTAAGGAAATCTACCGAGAGATGGGACCATGGCCGTTGTGGAACCGGGAGGGGCTGTAACTTCCCTCTAGGAAGGTGCCTAGGAGCCTTACTCTGGGCGCATACCGAACAGGAAGATACATAGAGCCTCACATCCCTAGCTAAGGTGGGCCACCAGTATTTCCCTCTAAGACCCCGCACTGTCCTATCGATCCCCGGATGACCCGCAGACGGTAGTGTGTGAGCCCACCGAATCAACTTATCACGGACACCAAGCGGTACGTAACCTCTACCAGTCGGACACTGTGCAGGCGCAGGTTCAACCCTCAACGCCCGCTCGATGTCCGCGTCCACCTCCCATACCACTGGGGCCACCAGCCGAGAAGCTGGGAGGATGGGAGTGGGTTCGATAGACCGGTCCTCGGTGTCATAGAGACGGGACAGTGCGTTGGCCTTAGTGTTGAGGGAACCTGGTCTGTAAGAGATCGTAAATCTAAAACGTGTAAAGAACATGGCCCACCTAGCCTGACGCGGATTCAGTCTCCTCGCTGCTCGAATATACTCCAGATTACGGTGATCAGTCCAGATGAGAAAAGGGTGTTTAGCCCCCTCTAGCCAGTGTCTCCACACCTTCAGGGCCTTTACCATAGCTAGTAACTCACGGTCCCCCACATCATAGTTCCGCTCTGCCGGACCCAGCTTCTTAGAAAAGAAAGCGCAGGGACGGAGCTTCGGTGGCGTGTCCGAGCGCTGAGACAGCACGGCTCCAACCCCAGCCTCGGACGCATCCACCTCCACTATGAATGCTAACGAAGGGTCCGGATGCGCCAACACGGGAGCCCCAGTGAACAGTGCCTTCAACTGGTTGAAGGCTCCATCAGCCTCTGCTGACCACCGCAAACGCACCGGCCCCCCCTTCAGCAGTGAGATAATGGGCGCCGCTACTTGGCCAAAACCCCGGATAAACCTCCGGTAGTAATTGGCAAACCCTAAAAACCGCTGCACCTCCTTTACCGTGGTCGGAGTCGGCCAATTACGCACGGCGTTAACGCGGTCACACTCCATCATCATCCCCGAGCTGGAAATGCGATAACCCAAGAAGGAAACGGCTGGTTTGGAGAACACACATTTCTCAGCCTTGACGTATAGGTCATGCTCCATCAGTCGCCCAAGAACCTTGCGCACCAGGGAAACATGCGCGGCGCGTGTGGCATCAATATAGACTACCACACCCTGCCCGTGCAAGTCCCTGAGAATCTCATCTACAAAGGATTGAAAGACGGCTGGAGCATTTTTCAACCCATACGGCATGACGAGGTACTCATAGTGGCCTGATGTGGTACTAAACGCTGTTTTCCACTCGTCTCCTCCCCGAATACGCACCAGATTATACGCGCTCCTGAGGTCCAGTTTTGTGAAGAAACGCGCTCCGTGGAATGATTCCACCCCCGTAGCGATGAGAGGTAGCGGATAACTAAAACCCACTGTGATCGAATTGAGACCTCGATAATCAATGCACGGACGCAGACCTCCCTCCTTTTTCCTTACAAAAAAAAAACTTGAGGAGACGGGTGACATGGAGGGCCGAATGTACCCCTGTCTCAGAGCTTCCGTGACATATGTTTCCATAGCCAGCGTCTCCTCCTGTGACAGTGGGTACACATGACACCGGGGAAGTGCAGCGTTCTCCAGGAGGTTTATCACGCAATCCCACCGTCGATGGGGTGGTAATTTGGTCGCCTTCTTCTTACTAAAAGCGATCGCCAAATCGACATATTCTGGGGGAATGCGCACGGTGGAAACCTGGTCTGGACTCTCCACCGTCGTGGCACCGATGGAAACTCCTATACACCTCTCTGAACACTCGTCTGACCACCCCTTAAGAGCCCCCTGTTTCCAGGAAATAAGGGGATTGTGAATAGCCAGCCAGGGAACCCCCAACACCACCGGAAACCCAGGTGAATCAATAAGGTAGAAACTGATCCTCTCCCTATGATTCCCCTGCGTTACCATGTCCAGCGGAATCGTGGCCTCCCTGACCAGCCCTGACCCTAGCGGTCGGCTATCTAAGGAGTGCACAGGGACAGGTGGGTCTATCTGCACTAACGGAATACCCAATTTACGGGCGAGTCCACGATCCATAAAACTCACAGCTGCGCCTGAATCGACTAGTGCCTTATGCTGAAGAGAGGGGAAAAATGCAGGGAAAAAAATTAACAAAAACATGTGACCAACAGGGAGCTCTGGGTGAGTTTGGTGCTTACTCACCTGGGGTAGCCGAGGAGCGCTCTGCCGACCATCTCGACTCCCAGAGGGACTCCTCCAACACCGGTCCGAAGTGTGTCCTCTCCGTCCACAATAGGAGCAGGAGGAGCCCCCTCTGATCCCCCTAGATGCAGCTCCTCCCAACTCCATCGGAGTGGGAGTGGGAGAGCTGGAAGGTGGGATTAACAGGACCCCTTCTGAACGCCCGCGGGCAGCTAGCAGGTTGTCCAATCGAATAGACATGTCTATTAGTTCATCCAGGGAGAGAGTTGTGTCCCTGCAAGCCAGCTCCCGGCGGACGTCCTCCCGGAGACTACACCGGTAATGGTCCATCAGGGCCCTGTCATTCCACCCAGCACCAGCAGCTAGGGTCCTAAACTCCAACGCGAAGTCCTGCGCGCTCCTCGTCTCCTGTCTGAGGTGGAACAGTCGCTCACCCGCCGCTTTACCCTCTGGTGGATGATCGAACACTGCTCGGAAACGGCGGGTGAACTCCAGGTAGTTGTCCCGAGCCGAGTCTGGACTGTTCCAGACTGCGTTAGCCCAATCTAGGGCCCTGCCCGTTAAACAGGAGACGAGGAGGCTCACACTCTCCTCACCCGAGGGAGCCGGACGCACGGTAGCCAGGTAGAGCTCCAGCTGGAGCAAAAATCCCTGGCACCCAGCAGCCGCTCCATCGTACTCCCTCGGGGGGGAGAGACGTAGTGCGCCGGACCCAGAGGACGACGTAGGTGGAGTAGGTTGTGTCGGCAGTGGGGGAGCTGGGGTAGACGTCGGGAGACCACTCCTCTCCCATCGTTCCATCCTCTCCATCATCTGGTCCATCGCGGTACCAATCCGATGGAGGACAGCTGTGTGGTGATGAACGCGCTCCTCCATAGTGGGGAGAGGAGTGGTCGCTGCTCCTGCTGACTCCATTTCAAAGGTGCGGGCTTCTGTTACGATCTACTAGGTGTGGTGGGTGGAATCAGGTGCAGAGAGCATGGTTCAGTCGTTTCTTCAGATTTATTCCCCAGCGCAACAAAAACAGTCACGCCAACACACAGGGTAAAATAAGTTGCCAGTCCAAAACAACAGGACTAAACAGTCCGGAGAATAAATACAAGAATAAATCACACCATCAAAACACAGAGTAACAAAAACAAGCCCGCACAAATACCCAGCGGGCCTAGTGCCCCTAAATACCCTACAAACAAATCCTAATACAAAACAGATGTACCCAATTAACCAATAACCCAAAACAAACGGAAAGGGAATCGATGGCAGCTAATAGGACGGCGACGACGACCGCCGAGCACCGCCCGAACAGGAAGAGGCACCATCCTCGGTGAGATTCGTGACATAGTGTCACGACTTCTTCCGAAGTCGACGCCTCTCCTTCTTCAGGCGGTGCTCGGCGATCGACGTCACCGGTCTTCTAGCCATCATTGATCTATGTTTCATTTTCCATTGGTTTTGTCTGGTATTCTTACACACCTGGTTCCAATCCCATTCATTATATGTTGTGTATTTAACCCTCTGTTCTTGCCAGAGATTGTTTATTGTTATCTTCATGTTTTATGGATTGGTGTGCGACAGGTTCTTGTACCCACATTGTTTTTGTTATGGACTTTGGTTTTGGAGTTTGTGTTTTAAGTTATTAAAATACTGCATTTATAACAAGTTTGACTCTCCTGCGCTTGACTTCCCTGCCACCTACATACACGACATGACAGAATCTCTGACCCAAAATATGAAGTCAGCAGGAGAGAATATGGAAGTTCTGCCAACTACCAGGGTTTCCTCCTCCAATTAAACCTTTATCTGGCCACGGTCCAACCAGCTCTAACGGACCATGAGAAGGTTTTCGCCCTTGTCTCGTTCCTCGCTGGGAAAGCACTGGAGTGGGCCAGCACCGTGTGTGGAGGGGAATATGCGGCGTTGGACCATTTTGAGGAGTTCACCTGCCGTTTTAGGGCAGTTTTCGATCACCCACCTGAGGGCAGAGTGGCGGGTGAGCGTCTCTATCCTCTGAGGCAGGAGACGAGGAGCGTGCAGGAGTTTGCTCTGGAGTTTAGGACCCTGGCTGCCGGCGCGGGATGGAACAAAAGGGCCCTGATCGACCAGTACCACTGCAGTCTACGCGAGGACATCCATCAGGAGCTGTCCTGCAGAGACACCACCCTCACCTTCGACCAGCTGGTGGACCTGTCCATGGAGGATGTGTTAGATCCTTCCTTGCTATGAGAGTTCCACCATCTCCATCCGGATCGCTCTGCCCCTCGTCCCCCAGGTCATCCCCAAGGCCGGTGTCGACGAGCTGCTGGAGCCACGCGGGGGGGGGGGGGGGGGGGGGCGGTTCTGTCACGAATTCTGCCGAAGTCGATGCCTCTCCTTGTTCCGGCGGTGCTCGGCGATGTGCACAATGTGCAACTATATATTTTTTCAACCAAACCAGTTATGTTCTATTTCAATAGTCAAAACCATGGTGTTTCTGGAGACATGTTCAATTCATAGCACCAGTATTGCATGTGATTATTTATTCTAGCATTTGGCGTGAAGGCTGTATACCCGTCATAGGCCGCTGTGTGTCTGGGTAAGCTGGCAGTGCCAGGTGACTCCCTATCCCTAGCAGCAAGCACATCTCAGGAAGAGTGGCCTAATGATTAATATCAAGCATGCTCTGTGCAGACTAAGCATTCATTGTCCTTGGTATTTTGGAATTTTATTACGATCCCCATTAGCTGTTGTGAAAGCAGTAGCTACTCTTCCTGGGGTCCACACAAAACATGATATTATACAGAACATTATTATGTCTTGTTTCTTTACTGAGGATTGCCTCTCCATCAAATGTCTGGAGTCTGTCTCCCAGTGCCAAGAATATTAAAAATAGAGACCTTTGTGTCTGCATTGAATTAAATATGGATGATTGTGTTTTCTGGCACTTCCGGATGTCTTGTCTGACTGTGCTCAAACACTGAAGGAATCCACACCTTTACAGTTGGGTCTGTGAGAAGAGATGCGCCTCGAGTCGTTCCTAGTGCTAGCCTGGAGAGTTTGCCTTTGTATCAATCTCCATGGGTTGGAGTCTGTTGAATGCAACAGCTTTTTGAAGGCCGTGGGTGACACAGTTTTGTTAAGAATGTCCCTGGTCCATACCACACTGGAGAACACATGATGCCTGTCATTTTCTTCACTCTTAACATGATCTACAACAGACAACATGCGAACACTAAAGCACATCCACAAGCACTCTCCGGTGGAAGTGCATGTGTGAATATGGGGATGAGCACGCATAAGCCCACGGCCCCTCACTCACACACAAACAAACATATACACACAGACAGACACACAAACACACAGTGGCATGCCATCAAAGATGCACATTCAATACATCTAGTGAAAAGAGAACACAAAGACCCACGAGTTGGCAGAACAGACCAATTAAGTTGTAGGGGGCGGGTAGAGCTGAGGCTTTGCTATCTTGAAGCCCCAGTGAGATACATGTCACACACACACACACACACACACATACAAACACACACCAGCGAGATAAGAAAGGCAGTTAGAGAATAGTGGGGATCACAGCCTGGGGATATCAGATAAGTCCTCCATTACGTCGGAGCTGATGGGACCACCTCTGTGAAGGCTCGGAGAAGCCACAGTTATGAATGCAGTCCTCCAGCAACATTGGTCCCCACAATTGTCCCTGTTACTCCATGTTAACCATTCTTCTTGCTCTTCTTTTTTTTCCAGCTGTTATTTAACTGGTCTGGGTTGTATTTAAGTGGTCTGCGTTGTATTTAACTGGTCTGCGTTGTATTCAACTGGTCTGCGTTGTATTCAACTGGTCTGCGTTGTATTCAACTGGTCTGCGTTGTATTCAACTGGTCTGCGTTGTATTCAACCGGTCTGCGTTGTATTCAACTGGTCTGCGTTGTATTTAAGTGGTCTGGGTTGTATTTAAGTGGTATGGGTTGTATTTTAAGTGGTCTGGGTTATATATAACTGGTTTGGGTTGTGATTAACTGCTATGGGTTGTGATTAACTCGTCTGGGTTGTATGTAAGTCGTCGGGTTGTATATAAGTGCTATATTACAAAGGAATTATAGGTATTTCAAGAGGTGGGAAAAATGCCACATGTAAGTGTTTTGTGTAGTGTATGTCAGATCAGAATGTGAGTAAAGCTAGTAGTATAGATATCTTTGCACCTTGATGGTATCACTGTTCCATTTTGAGAGCTTGGAACTTTAAGGTTCTATCTGCATTTTTGTTCAAATGTAGTTATTGACATAGCCTTGTTCCGTTCAATGTTCTCTACCTATAATAGTACTCTACATATCCCAATTCATGTTGTTAAGTAAAAAAAAAACAGAAGCCGCTTAATGATAAAGAAGTAGAGTAAGATGGCACCGATAGAGATGGCAGGTTCGCTTCTAGTCCTTAGGAAACTGTGCAGTTTATGGTTTATTTCTTACATTGTTAGCCCAGAAAATCTTAAGTGTTATTGCATGTAGCCGGGAAGAACTATTGGATATCAGAAAAATTTAAACTTACCAGCATAACCAGCATTACAACCAGTAGTATGACTTTCCCAAAGCATACCCTTTTGTCCGTAGAGGCCGACTCAAAACAACACCGCTGGAGGAGAGGGTTCAGGAGTGGTTTTCTAGTGAGGCTTCGGATGCGCGCACACCACCCACCGCTTCTGAGTATATTACTCGCTAATGTCCAGTCCATAGTTAACAAAGTTGACAAAATCAGGGCAAGAGTTTCATGATTAACGACTCGTGGTGTAATTGTAACAACATACAGGAACTCAAGTCCTTTTGTACACCTGACCTAGAATTCCTCACAATCAAATGCCGACAGTATTATCTCCCAAAATAACTCTCCTCGGTTATCGTCACAGCCGTGTATATCCCCCCGCAAGTCGATATCAAGACGGCCATCAAGGAACTTCGCTGGACTTTATTGAAACTGGAAATCAAAAATATTGTGGCTGCATTTATTCTAGATGGGGAATTTAACAAAGCTAATTTGAGAACAAGGCTACCTAATTTCTATCAGCATATCGATTGCAGTACACAAGGTAGCAACACGCTCGACCATTGCTACTCTAACATCTGCGATGCACACAAGGACCTCCCCCGCCCTCCTTTTGGCAAATCTAACCATGACTCCATCTTGTTGCTCCCCTCCTATAGTCAGAAACTAAAACAGGAAGGGCCCGTGCTTAGGCCTATCCAACGCTGGTCTGACCAATCAGATTCCACGCCTCAAGATTGCTTCGATCATGTGGACTGGGATATTTTCCAGGTAGCCTCAGAGGACAACATTGAAAAATACGCTGACTCGGTGAGCGAAGTTAAAAAGAAGTGTATAGGAGATGTTGTACCCACTGTGACTATTTAAAACCTTCCTTAACCAGAAACCATGGATTGATGGCAGCACGTACCACCGCATTTAATCATGGCAAGGCAACTGGGACAATCGCCGAACACAAACAATGTAATTATTTGCCAAACATACCCTCGTAAAACTGACCATCCTACCGATCCTCGACTTCGGCGATGTAATTTACAAAATAGCCTTCAATACACTACTCAATAAATTGGATGCAGTCTATCGCAGTGCCATCCGTTTTGTCACCAAAGCCCCATATACTACCCACCACTGCGACCTGTACGCTCTCGTTGGCTGGCCCTCGCTTCATACTCGTCGCCAAACCCACTGGCTCCAGGTCATCTACAAGACCCTGCTAGGTAAAGTCCCCCCTTATCTCAGCTCGCTGGTCACCATAGCAGCACCCACCTGTAGCACGCGCTCCAACAGGTATATCTCTCTGGTCACCCCCAAAACCAATTCCTCCTTTTGCCGCCTCTCCTTCCAGTTCTCTGCTGCCAATGACTGGAACAAACTACAAAAATCTCTGAAACTGGAAACACTTATCTGGAAACACTGGATGCCCAGATGACATCCCTTGTTTACGGACATATTCAATCTCTCCCTATCCCAGTTTGCTGTCCCCACGTGCTTCAAGATGGCCAGCGTTGTTCCTGTTCCCAAGAAAACCAAGGTAACTGAACTAAATAACTATCGTGCCGTAGCACTCCCTTCTGTCATCATGACGTTCTTTGAGAGACTAGTCAAGGATCATATCACCTACACCCTACCTGTCACAATATACCCACTTCAATTTGCTTACAGCCCCAAAACATCCACAGACAATGCAATCGCCATCACACTGCACACTGCCCTATCCCATCTGGACAAGAGGAATATCTTTGTAAGAATGCTGTTCATTGACTACAGTTCAGCATTCAACACCATAGTACCCTTCAAACTCATCATTAAGCTTGAGTCCTTGGGTCTTGACCCCACATGGCACAACTGGGTCCTGGACTTCCTGACGGGCCAACCCCAGGTGGTGAAGGTGAGGGCACTCGGAGTGTGGTGTCAGGAAAATATCCTCTGACTCAATGTCAGCAAAACAAAAGAGGTGATCGTGGACTTCAGGAAACAGCAAAGGGAGCAACCCCTATCCACATTGACCGGACAGTTGTGGAGAAGGTGGAATGTTTTAAGTTCCTCGGTGTACATATTAGCGACAAACTGAAATGGTTCACGCACATTGACAGTGTGGTGAAGAAGGCATCTTCAACCTCAGGAGGCTGAAAAAATGTGTCTTGACACCAAAAACCCTCACTAACTTTTACAGATGCACAATCGAGAGCATCCTGTTGGGCTGCATCACCGTCTGGTACGGCAACTGCACCACCCACAACTGCAGGGCTCTCCAGAGGGTGGTGCGGTCTGCACAAAGCATCACCGGCGGTGCTACTACCTACCCTCCAGGACACCTACAACACCTGATGTCACAGGAAGGAAAAAAAGATCACCAAGAACAATAACCACCTGAGCCTGTTCACCCCGCTTCCATCCAGAAGGCGAGGTCAGTACAGGTGCATCAGAGCTGGGACAGAGAGATTGAAAAACAGCTCCTACCTCAAGGCCATTTAAACAGCCATAACTAGCAGAGAGAGTCGGCTGCCTACCTACAGACTTGATATCATTGGCCACTTTAATAAATGGAACACAAGTCACTTTAATAATGGCACTTTAAGAATGTTTACATATCTCGCATTACTTATCTCATATGTATATAATCTATACTGTATCCTACACTATCTATTCTATACTAACTACTGCATCTTAGCCATTCTGAACACTGCTCATCCATATTTTTATATTTATATATTCTTATCCCAATCCTTTACTAGATTGTATGTATTAGGTTTTGTTGTGGAATTTATTAGATATTAGGTTTTGTTGTGGAATTGTTAGATATTACCTGTTAGATATTGCTGTCCTGTCGGATCTAGAAGCATAAGCATTTTGCTACACTCGCAATAAGATCTGCTAACCATGTGTATGTGACAAATAAAAAATTGATTTGAAATACAAATACTATGGCATTCAGCACAAGCATTGGAGGGGGACTTTAAGATATCATTAAAGTGCCATAATTCACTGTGTTAGCTTGAGAGGTGACTGTGTAATCCCTTAGAGTCAATGCCTGCACACCGCAAAAATCGAGTAAATCAAATCAAATCAAATGTATTTATATAGCCCTTCGTACATCAGCTGATATCTCAAAGTGCTGTACAGAAACCCAGCCTACAACCCCAAACAGCAAGCAATGCAGGTGTTGAAACACGTTGGCTTGGAAAAACTCCCTAGAAAGGCTAGGAAGACACCTAGAGAGGAACCAGGCTATGAGGTGTGGCCAATCCTCTTCTGGCTGTGCCGGATGGAGATTATAACAGAACATGGCCAAGATGTTCAAATGTTCATAAATGACCAGCATGGTCAAATAAAGGTCTGGGGCAGGTAGCACGTCCGGTGAACAGGTCAGGATTCCATAGCCGCAGGCAGAACAGTTGAAACTGGAGCAGCAGCACGGCCAGGTGGACTGGGGACAGCAAGGAGTCATCATGCCAGGTAGTCCTGAGGCATGGTCCTAGGGCTCAGGTCCTCCGTGAGAGAGAAAGAAAGAGAGAATTAGAGAGAACATACTTAAATTCACACAGGACACCGGATAAGACAGGAGAAGTACTCCAGATATAACTAACCCTAGCCCCCCGACACATAAACTACTGCAGCATAAATACTGGAGGCTGAGACAGGAGGGGTCAGGAGACACTGTGGCCCCATCCGATGATACCCCCGGACAGGGCCAAACAGGAAGGATATAACCCCACCCACTTTGCCAAAGCACAGCCCCCACACCACTAGAGGGATATCTACAATCACCAACTTGCTCTCCTGAGACAAGGCCGAGTATAGCCCACAAAGATCTCCGCCACGGCACAACCCAAGGGGGGGAGCCAACCCAGACAGGAAGATCACATCAGTAACTCAACCCACTCAAGTGACGCACCCCTCCTAGGAACGGCATGAAAGAGCACCAGTAAGCCAGTGACTCAGCCCCTGTAATAGGGTTAGAGGGAGAGAATCCCAGTGGAAAGAGGGGAACGTTCACCTTCACACTCCTGGGCCAGACTACACTCAATCATATGACCCACTGAAGAGATGCGTCTTCAGTAAAGACTTAAAGGTTGAGACCGAGTTTGCTTTTCTCACATGGGTAGGCAGACACTTCCATAAAAATGGAGCTCTATAGGAGAAGGCCCTGCTTCCAGCTGTTTGCTTAGAAATTCTAGGGACAATTAGGAGGCCTGCGTCTTGTGACCGTAGCATAAGTGTAGGTATGTACGGCAGGACCAAATCAGAGAGATAGGTAGGAGCAAGCCCATGTAATGCTTTGTAGGTTAGCAGTAAAACCTTGAAATCAGCCCTTGCCTTGACAGGAAGCCAGTGTAGGGAGGCTAGCACTGGAGTAATATGATCAAATATGTTGGTTCTAGTCAGGATTCTAGCAGCCGTATTTAGCACTAACTGAAGTTTATTTAGTGCTTTATCCGGGTAGCCGGAAAGTAGAGCATTACAGTAGTCTAACCTAGAAGTAACAAAAGCATGGATACATTTTTCTGCATCATTTTTGGACAGCAAGGTTCTGATTCTTGCAATGTTATGTAGATGGAAAAAAGCTGTCCTTGAAACAGTCTTGATATGTTCGTCAAAAGAGAGATCAGGGTCCAGAGTTACGCCGAGGTCCTTCACAGTTTTATATGAGACGACTGTACAACCATTAAGATTAACTGTCAGATTCAACAGAATATCTCTTTGTTTATTGGGACCTAGAGCAAGCATCTCTGTTTGGTCCGAGTTTAAAAGTAGAAAGTTTGCAGCCATCCACTTCTTTATGTCTGTAACACAGACTTCTAGCATGGGCAATTTTGGGGCTTCATCATGTTTCATTGAAATGTACAGCTGTGTGTCATCCGCATAGCAGTGAAAGTTAACATTATGTTTTCAAATGACATCGCCAAGAGGTAAAATATATAGTCAAAACAATAGTGGTCCTAAAACGGAACCTTGAGGAACACCAAAATTTACAGTTGATTTGTCAGAGGACAAGCCATTCACAGAGACAAACTGATATTTTTCCGACAGATAAGATCTAAACCAGGCAAGAACTTGTCCGAGTAGACCAATTTGGGTTTCCAATCTCTCCAAAAGAATGTGGTGATCGATGGTATCAAAAGCAGCACTAAGGTCTAGGAGCACGAGGACAGATGCAGAGCCTTGGTCTGATGCCATTAAAAGGTAATTTACCACCTTCAGAAGTGCAGTCTCAGTGCTATGATGGGGTCTAAAACCAGACTGAACCATTTCAAATACATTGTTTGTCTTCAGGTAGGCAGTAAGTTCCTGCGCAACAGCCTTTTCAAAAATGTTTGAGAGGAATGGAAGATTCGATATAGGCCGATAGTTTTTGATATTTTCTGGGTCAAGGTTTGGCTTTTTCAAGAGAGGCTTTATTACTGCCACTTTTAGTGAGTTTGGTACACATCTGGTGGATAGAGAGACGTTTATTATGTTCAACATAGGAGGGCCAAGCACAGGAAGCAGCTCTTTCAGTAGTTTAGTTGGAATAGGGTCCAGTATGCAGCTTGAAGGTTTAGAGGCCATGATTATTTTCATCATTGTGTCAATAGATATAGTACTAAAACACTTGAGTGTCTCTCTTTATCCTAGGTCCTGGCAGAGTTGTGCAGACTCAGGACAACTGAGCTTTGAAGGAATACCTAGATTTAAAGAGGAGTCCGTAATTTGCTTTCTAATAATCATGATCTTTTCCTCAAAGAAGTGAATTAATTTATTACTGCTGATGTGAAAGCCATCCTCACTTGGGGAATGCTGCTTTTTAGTTAGCTTTGTGACAGTATCAAAAATACATTTTGGATTGTTCTTATTTTCCTCAATTAAGTTGGAAAAATAGGACGATCGAGCAGCAGTAAGGGCTCTTCGAGACTGCATGGTACTGTCTTTCCAAGCTAGTGGGAAGACTTCCAGTTTGGTGTGGCGCCCTTTCCGTTCCAATTTTCTGTAAGCTTGCTTCAGAGCTCGGGTATTTTCTGTATACCAGGGAGCTAGTTTCTTATGAGAAATGTTTTTAGTTTTTAGGGGTGCAACTGCATCTAGGGTATTGCGCAAGGTTAAATTGAGTTCCTCAGTTAGGTGGTTAACTGATTTTTGTCCTTTGATGTCCTTGGGTATGCAGAGGGAGTCTGGAAGGGCGTCAAGGAATCTTTGTGTTGTCTGTGAATTTATAGCAAGATTTTTGATGCTCCTTGGTTGGGGTTTGAGCAGATTATTTGTTGCAATTGCAAACGTAATAAAATGGTGGTCCGATAGTCCAGGATTATGAGGAAAAACATCAAGATCCACAACATTTATTCCATGGGACAAATGAGTATGACAGAGTATAGGACAGAGTATGACTGTGACAGTGAGTAGGTCCAGAGACATGTTGGACAAAACCCACTGAGTGGGTGTAAATATTAAAGTCACCATAAATTAGACTATTATCTGCTATGACTACATGGTCCGATAGGAATTCAGGGAACTCAATGAGGAACGCTGTATATGGCCCAGGAGGCTTGTAAACAGTAGCTATAAAAAGCTATTGAGTAGGCTGCATAGATTTCATGACTAGAAGCTCAAAAGATGAAAACGTCATTTATTTTTTTGTAAATTTAAATTTGCTATCGTAAATGTTAGCAACACCTCCGCCTTCGTGGGAGGCACGGGGGATATGGTCACTAGTGTAACCAGGAGGTGAGGCCTCATTTAACACAGTAAATTCATCAGGCTTAAGCCATGTTTCAGTCAGGCCAATCACATCAAGATTATGATCAGTGATTAGTTAATTGACTATAATTGCCTTTGAAGTAAAGGATGTAACATTAAGTAGCCCTATTTGAGATGTGAGGTATCACGATCTCTTTCAATAATGACAGGAATGGAGGAGGTAAGCATAATAAAAAATTCCAGATCAAAATCTGTTTGTTTCAGCTAGAGATACAGTATATATAATTTTTGCATGGGTCGCGTCCCAATCCACCGCATCCGCCAATGGCGCCTTTCGCATCTGCGGGGCAAGGTGTCCTAGATAAAGAGATGTTTGTCAGCCCATGAAACATCCCAAAAATCGGTTTTCTCACGAAAACGTCTGTAGCGTCCGAATAGTTTGGCCTTCAAACTAATATGACCACTCTATGGAAAGACGAGGCTCTCCATTCTGCTCTACAAGCCCTTAAAAGTGTCCAAAATTGGTACCGCCGATCTGCCAACTTCTGTCTGTAGCAGCCAAACAGTTTGGACTAAACACTAATATGACCCCTCTATAGAAAGATGAGATTATTATGAACACGTACATGTCAGTTGTTTTGCTCTAGGATGCCCACTACAGTTTAAACATTTGGGGTCACTTAGAAATGTTTTTGAAAGAAAAACACATTTTTTGTCATATAAAAACTTCTTAGGTTAAATAACATCAAATTGATCAGAAATATATTGTAGGCATTGTTAATGTTGTAAAAGACTATTGTAGCTGGAAACGGCAGATTTTTTATGGAATATCTACAAAGGCGTACATGGGGCCCATTATCAGCAACCATCACTCCTGTGTTCCATTGGCATGTTGTGTTAGCTAATCCAAGTTTATAATTTTAAAAGGCTAATTCGTCATTAGAAAATACTTTCGCAATTATGTTAACACAGCTGAAAACTGTTGTCCTGATTAAAGAAGCAATAAAACTGGTCTTCTTTAGACTAGTTGAGTATCTATTCTGTGTTATGTAGCAACATTTGAATATCTGTTTTTAACATTGGATAAAAGTAGAGACAAAGAGCTTTCAAAATGGTATATCATACACTGCATTTGAGGAAACAATAGGAAAGTAATTCTGCTTTGAAAGTTGATCAACTTGTAAACTCACTTTTGAGAAAACCATCATTCAATGTTTTGGTACTACTATTCTAGCCCATCTTTGTCTACACCCATTCAACATTGTTCACACCCTCTTAAGCCTTAGCCGCACCCATCTCTTTAAGGGTTGATCCTAACTTGCCAGTTTCTTCCAGACATCTAAGAGAGAGAGAGAGATCAGCTCACTAAACATTACTCGCCCTACCAGAGCTGTTTAGGCTGTTACAGTATGTTATCCAGAGCGTTGGTGACTGCAACTGTGCAGTCAGATTTTGTAAATTCAGAGCGCACACTGGACTGGCCAATAAATAGGGATGTTCCCGACAGCTCTGACCTCACAACGACAGTCAAGCACCCAAGCTAACATTGGCTACTACACATAATGAAAGAACACCCCACTCTGACTATTTTAATCCTCCTAGCAGAGCTGGTTAGGCAGTTTATGTTATCTTCTTGCGTCTATCATACTCGAATTCCACTGATTTCAAAACTCAGTCCTCCAGAAAGTGGAGAGCATACACATAACGTTAGCTGGCTAACAGTACACTTTAACTTCACATTAGGTTTATGCAGTTTTACTAAATGATAAAACATTTTTAAAGCTCTGTTTGACACGATTACCATGACGTACTGACCAGCTCCAATAGACAGACTAGTGTGCTATATGGTAGACCAATCCAAACTCATCTCTCGGCATGGCCAGCCCACTCATTATCCCAGCCAATCATAACTAGCAGGAAGGTTGCTCACTTTTTCTGTGGCTAAATCAACTTGGCTAATCATTTAACAATTTTATTCGTATTTACAGATGGCATATATGTTTCATATTAAGGCACATGAAAGTTCACATGTTCAAGAAGGCATTTCTTCCGAAGAACGTTCAAACAGCTGTTCTGTGAAGGGTTGACTTGTGACATATGCCTAGTTTCCTGAATCGGGTCACAAATATTGCCTGCAAAACACTAGTCTCAACGTTAACAGTGACTCCGGGATGCTGGCCTTCTAGGCAGAGTTGCAAATAAAAAGTCATATTTCAGACTGGCCAATAAAAGAAAATAATAAGATGAGCAAAATAACACAGATGTTGATGTTATGTGTCTCTGTGTCTCTGTGTCTCACAATTGGAACCAAACAATTTGGACTCATTAGACCAAACGACAGATTTCCACCGGTCTAATGTCCATTGCTTGTGTTTCTTTGCACAAGCAAAGCTCTTCTTCTTATTGGTGTCGTTTAGTAGTGGTTTCTTTGCAGCAATTTGACCATGAAGAGGTGAACTGTTTAATTAACTGTGTTAGCTTGAGAGGTGAACTGTTTAAGAGGTTAATTGACTGTGTTAGCTTGAGAGTTTAACTGTTTAATTGACTGTGTTAGCTTTGAGAGGTGACCTGTTTAATTGACTGTGTTAGCTTGAGAGTTTAACTGTTTAATTGACTGTGTTAGCTTTGAGAGGTGACCTGTTTAATTGACTGTGTTAGCTTGAGAGGTGAACTGTTTAATTGACTGTGTAAGCTTGAGAGTTTAACTGTTTATTTGACTGTGTTAGCTTGAGAGGTGAACTGTTTAATAGACTGGAAGAAGTAATAAAACAATTACATAAATCATTCTGTAATATCTTTTTGCATTGCCTTTTGAGTCCAATATCCAAGATGCAGGTACAGATAGTAAACCTTTACAATATATGGTGAAAGAACTGATAAAAAAAATATGGATGACTGTCTCTGTTCTCCACGGAAATATGCTCTGTGCCTATCCAGTTCGTATAGTGGGGTACAACTTTGGCAATGACAGTCTAAAATTACAAAAAACATATATTATGACTAAACTGCAGAGGTCACTCTGCATTTTAACTGCTTTGCATATATGTAACAAACAGACAATCATAATGTCATTCAAAAATATCAAATTCCCCTTCATGCTACCAAACCAACTTTATAAAATGTTTAAAAAAATAGGATATTTTTTACAAAAAATTCCATGATGTAGAGTAATGCATTGTTTGCAGAATAGATGGATGCAGTTCAATGCATGGTTAATATAATTCACCAATTCTTGGTAGTCCAAAAAATATTGCTGTCAGGTGTAAATCACAGCTGGCTTGGTACATTATTTGCTGCCTCCACCTTTTTTTATTTTTTTATTTCACCTTTATTTAACCAGGTAGGCTAGTTGAGAACAAGTTCTCATTTGCATCTGCGACCTGGCCAAGATAAAGTAAAGCAGTTCGACACATACAACAACACAGTGGGGTTTTCTGAATAACTGTAAGATGTCAATATTGTGCAGTTCCTGGAAGCTGTTGCCGTAGTGATAACCAAAAGATACCTGTGTTGTGGAATAAACATGGAATAATGGAAGAAACAAACATGCAATCAATAGCACAGTAAAAAAATCTGTAAACAGCATGTGCAAATGAGGTAGGATAAGAGAGGTAAGGCAATAAATAGGCCATGGTGGCGAAGTAATTACAATATAGCAATTAAACACTGGAATGGTAGGGTGTGCAGAAGATGAATGTGCAAGTAGAGATACTAGGGTGCAAAGGAGCAAGATAAATAAATAAATACAGTATGGGGATGAGGTAAATTGGGGGATGAGCTATGTACAGGTGCAGTGATCTGTGAGCTGATCTGACAGCTGGTGCTTAAAGCTAGTGAGGGAGGTAAGAGTCTCCAGCTTCAGAGATTTTTGTAGTTCATTCCAGTCATTGGCAGCAGAGAACTGGAAGGAGAGGCGGCCAAAGGAATAATTGACTTTGGGGGTACCCAGTGAGATATACCTGTTGGAGCGCATGCTACGTGGTGGGTGGTGCTATGGTGACCAGTGAGCTGAGATAAGGCCGGGATTTACCTAGCAGAGACTTGTAGATGACCTGGAGCCAGTGGGTTTTGCGACGAGTATGAGGCAAGGTCCAGCCAACGGTTTTGGTGACAAAACGGATGGCACTGTGATAGACTGCATCCAATTTGTTGAGTTGAGTGTTGGAGGCTATTTTGTAAATGACATCGCCGAAGTCGAGGATCGGTAGGATGGTCAGTTTTACGAGGGTATGTTTGGCAGCATGAGTGAAGGATGCTTTGTTGCGAAATAGGAAGCCAATTCTAGATTTAAATTTGTATTAGAGATGTTTAATGTGAGTCTGGAAGGAGAATTTGCAGTCTAACCAGACACCTAGTTATTTGTAGTTGTCCACGGTCAGAACTGTCCAGAGTACTGATGCTGCACGGGCAGGCAGGTGCGGGCAGCGAACGGCTGAAGAGCATGCATTTAGTTTTACTTGCATTTAAGAGCAGTTGGAGAATACGGAAGGAGAGTTGTATGTCATTGAAGCTCATCTGGAGGTTAGTTAACACAGTGTCCAAAGAAGGGCCAGATGTATACAGAATGGTGTCGCCTGAGTAGAGGTGGATCAAAGAATCACCAGCAGCGAGAGCGACATCATTGATGTATACAGAGAAGAGAGTCGACCCTAGAATTTAACCCTGTGGCACACCCATAGAGACTGCCAGAGGTGCAAACAACAGGCCCTCCGATTAGACATACTGAACTCTATCGGGAACTCTATTTGGGATGCACTAGTTCAGTTTCAATTATTCAATGTTTTGGAAACAATTGACAAATTTAACTAAGGCTGGGAATGTCAATACAATCAAACTAGCAAGGGCAATGATCACAAGTCAGTCATAACGTAGCTAATAGGCTAGCATATATATTTATGTAGCTATTAATTTAGCAAGCTAAAAATACAGAAACTCCCACTAGCTGCTGGGAGAATGTCATGTCATGTCATTGGACGAGTAGGTGTGTGACTTTTTCCCCTCATATAGTTTTTTTGTTGGCTACCGCTAGAGATGTGGGTGTTATTTGGTTAGATAGCAAGAAATGTGAATCACTTTGCTAGCTAGCTATGCTGAACTTGGACAGCTTTTATCCACAGTTAGCATGCATGTCTCTTAGTTGTCAATCAAATGTATTTGGCATCGGTCAAATTAGCAGGCAGGCAGTTCCCATTCAGTAGTCAAAACGTTAGTTGGGACATACGGAGAAAAGGAAGGGAAAGGTGATTCCTAGTTAGTTGCACAACTGAATGCATTCAACTGACAAGAATGCACTGGCAGTCAAGCTGCAGAAGGGTGAGCAAGCTACTATACCCCATTGTTTATCACGGCAATTTTGATGGCCAACTAAGCTGAAAAAGTTTGAGAGGGTTACCTACACTTGCCTCATTAGATTTTAGCTCATCTCGCTCTGGCTAACATTAGTTGTTGATCTTAGAGAGGGAGATATAGCCTACCTGTTCATGGTTGTTTGATCAATAGGACTGTAAAGTTCCCAAATGTAAGACGACTCCCGTTGTATTTACATATTTGCAGAAAACCATTGTGGTGTACTGTATTTTGTGGCTTTTGGCAAATCCTTCTAATGATCTAAAGTTGAGCTGTTGCTATTGCCTGTAAACACACAGTCCAGTTCAAAGTGAATGATGGCAGGCCCACATGGTAAATGGCTTATTTGGATATAGGCCTACTATTCTCTGCTTGGCTATGGCACACTGGTCTGTGTAGAGTCTGGTCTTGGACAAGACTGACACATTTTAATGAGGTTTTATTTACTGCAGTGTCTACTAATTGTCCAAACATACAGCTGCTTTCCCACTATATATTACTATAGAATATTCACAAATTCCTTATTCTACGTCATTCCCAAACATTCTATGAAAGTATGAAAATGAGAAAATTGCCATATCCAAGTGCTCGTTTGTCAGTAAATATGAATATGTTGCTACTGTAAAACACTGTCAGTTCCACTTTAAGGTCAGTTTGCAGTGCTCTGTGTACTGGCTTCCTAGTCCTGAGATACCATGGTAAATCAACCTTGTAATGAAAATAATACTACAGAAGTTAGCAATACAAGGCAGACCATTTTTGACCCCTATGAAGACCCAACATAAGCACAGAACATTTTGACTGTTATTTAAAAGCTGTGAAAGATCCTTTATGAATCACTCATTGGGAGAAGGAGCAGGTAATGCAGAACTACAGATGTAGGATCTTAATTTGAGCCAGTTTGCTACAGCACTAAAATAATCCTTCAGCAACAGGAAATGTGATTAGGTGGATTTTAATAAATTGACGTTGTTGTAAGGGTTGATTGATTTTTCGTAATGGAAAATCAAGTCTAACATTTTTAAGTGGAAATTACAAACTTCAGAAGCCTTTACCTCTATTACGCTACAAATTTAACATTTCCTCCATTGCAACAAAGTTATTCGGCAACTGGGTAATCAAATGAAGATCCTACATCTGTATGAATCATTCATTGGTAGAAGAAGCAGGTAATGTAGAACTACCTGAACTTTCCATGAACCTCTCATATTACACAACTGTGGGACTTCATAGAGTCAAATGAGGCTTTGACAGTATACAGCTGACAGTTGTCTATCAGGGACTATACCGTAGGTATGAAACATTACCCAGATACTGTTCCATCAGACACCATGCTGGTACTTAACAATGTCTTTCCACAAAGACCGAATAGAAACATACAGGGACCGTGTCTGTCAAATTGGTCACATTGTACAAAAACTAAACTCCCCACAGTCTTGTCTTTCTTATTTCTTTCGTTGACTAGAAACAGTGGGCACGGCTTCAACATTAACCTGTCTACGATACTGGTTCCCAATTGGGGATCAACCCTCCCACGTTCAGCTGAAACGGTGGCGCATGGAACGCAAAAATATTCTTAAAAATATTTAACCTCCACACATTAACAAGTCCAATAGCTCAAATGAAAGATAAACACCTTGTTCATCTAGCCAGCAAGTCAGATTTCTAAAATGTTTTACGGCGAAAACATAGCACATATATA
The DNA here is from genome assembly GCF_013265735.2 of Oncorhynchus mykiss. Classification (NCBI taxonomy): domain Eukaryota; kingdom Metazoa; phylum Chordata; class Actinopteri; order Salmoniformes; family Salmonidae; genus Oncorhynchus; species Oncorhynchus mykiss. The sequence continues at coordinate 15,671,427 of NC_048570.1, forward strand.
TGTAAAACCACCACCAGACACAGCTCATTTCAATAGCCAAAACATGCAATCAACAAACGCAGGATTAAAAAATAAATCGCTCACTAACCTTTTGAAAATCTTCATCAGATGACAGTAATATGACATATTACACAGTACATATTTTTTTTTTTCAATAATATGCCATTTATATCCATAAATGTCCATTTACAGTGAGTTCACCTTCAGAAATTACTCAAAAATGCCCGCAGGAAATCTATGTAGCGCCGCAAGATAACGTAAATAGACATCATAAACTTTGACTAAATATACATGTTCTACATATAGTTAGAAAGATACACTGCTTCTTTATGCAACCGCTGTGTTAGATTTATTTTTAACGTTACAGAAATCGCACACTATTCCATATGCTGAGACAGCGCTCAGTTCCAAGCTACATTTCCACGTAATGTTGGAGTCAACAGAAACACAGATTTAAGCATAAATATTCCCTTACCTTCGATGGTCTTCGTTCAGAATGTTCTGGAAGGCTTCATACTTACCCAATACATCGTTTGGTTTCAAGTCTTGCGTCTTTGTATTAGCTACTGCTAATAACATCAGCTGAAATGCACCCAAAACGTCCTCTGGTCCGGATAAGTTGCGCATCAAAACTTCAAAATTACACATTATATGTCGACTAAACAGGTCAAACTAAGTGCAGAAGCAAGCTTTATGATGTTTTAGACATGCAAAACAAACTTCAATTCAATCGGCCATCGTCTGCCCTTCTCTTGAGTGCTGGAAACAAAGGAATGGCTGGGACCAATTCGCGCCCATACGCACAGCCTATTCTCTCGTGGCACGCACTAATTTCACTCCCATAGGGTAAATTCTCGCGGGATTTGAACGATTTGAAGCTCTAATGAAAGAGGACATCTAGCGGAAGAGATAGAAAGTGTCCCCAGAATCATAGCTGGTTGGGAAGGGTGGGGGCCATGACGTCAAAGTTGCTCCAACTTTCATGGCCACAAAAACTAGTTTGGAAGAATGCCTGCCCTGTGAGTTCTGCTATACTTACAGACATAATTCCAACGGTTTTAGAATCTTTAGAGTGTTTTCTGTCCAATAATAATTTTTATTTGCATATATTAGCAATTTTTGACAGATTTTTTTCCAGTTTACTAGGGGTACCCAATCTCTCCAAAGGGGGCGTATGTCTGCCATATCCTTAACAGGTTGGTGAAGACGATTCAGACTATATTCTTTAAATAAAAAAACTGTCAATTGAAAATACATTTGAATTTTACACTTTAGAGGTCTTCTTCGTGTAGAGTAAGCAAGGTATCTGCCTGTCAGAGACCAAGAGAATTGAGGAGACAGAAAATCAGTGTGTCATAGATTGAACCAGCGTACCTTGCCCTTTGACTATTTTTGACTTTGGGGCCCGAAAGTTTAAAGGAGTTTCATACTGTTTCATAAGTATCATAATGTGTTGCTGAATGAGACCATTATCCTCTCTTAGACTACATTATGACACATTGTTGACAATTTGATTGTAAACATGAATATATACATATAATGTCAACCTCCATAAAATACACATCTTATTGAGTGTCCCCTTATTCTCTAAAATTAGCAATAACCTTTCACACATGCATAACAAATCGGGAATTCTAAAGTGATCTAATTTTGCAGCCTTGTTTAACCCCTTAAGTAAAAGCTGTGTGATGACCAACATAGCGAGTAAGCCGGCTGATATCTGAGGGATGGAAAGGGAACAGAGAGGGACTGTACCAGGTCAGTCCTGCAGGTTTGTACACTCAATCCCCACAGCAGGTGTGATACCTGGTAGGCACTAAACTGCAATGCTTGTGGATGCCAGGTGTTCAAAGACCCTGTCTGCTCTTGACGCCCTGCAGCTCTTTAAAGTGCCACCCAGATGCTTCCCTTATCTGTTTTGAAATGCCGCTATTGTCCTCTCCCACACGGCAGCCCTGCCGGGTGTTGAGTAAAGACCCTTTTCATGTCATTAATCTCAGGCAAAGGCGATTATGAGGACTGTGTGATCATGCCCCCACAGTTCTCAAAATGCCACAGAAACAGCAACAGATGATTTATTTATCTTAATGCCTGTCAGTTACCAAAAATAATGACAGTTGCTGCACAGATTTCCAAGTAGCTCCTTGTAAATGGGTATTTTGTCTGGGCCCCTAGATCAGGGTTTCCAAACTCGGTCCTGGGGACACCCCTGGGTGCATGTTTTGGTTTTTGCCCTAGCTCTACACAGCTGATTCAAATAACCAACTCATCACCAAACTTTGATTATTTGAATCAGCTGTGTAGTGCTAGGGTAAAAAACTAACCGTGCACCCGGGTCAGGACCGAGTTTGGGAAACCCTGCCTTAGATACAGTGGTGGAAAAGTACCCAATTGTCATACTTGAGGAAAAATAAAGATACCTTAATAGAAAATAGTATAAAAGTATTTGGTTTTAAATATACTTAAGTGTCAAAGTTAATGTAATTGCTAAAATATACTTAACTGTCAAGTAAAAGTAGAAATAATGTCATATTCCTTATATTAAGCAAACCAGAAGGCACCATTGTCTTGTTTTGTTTTTAATTTGTGGATAGCCTGAGGCACACTCCGACACTACACACAACCGCCTAGATATCTACCCTGACTTTGCAGGTGTTGATGGATATCTACCCTGACTTTGCAGGTGTTGAAGGATATCTACCCTGACTTTGCAGGTGTTGAAGGATATCTACCCTGACTTTGCAGGTGTTGATGGATATCTACCCTGACTTTGCAGGTGTTGAAGGATATCTACCCTGACTTTGCAGGTGTTGATGAGAGTGAGTGTTGATCAGATTGCTGAATGTAAGATGCCCAAATATCAACATACAAAAAGAGCTTAGAGGAATATTATAGCTAACCTACAGTACCAGTCAAAAGTTTGGACACACCTACTCATTCCAGGGTTTATTTTTTCTTTTTACTACATTGTAGAATAATAGTGAAGATATCAAAGCTATGAAATAACACAAGGCTGTCATTTCTCTTTGCTTATTTGAGCTGTTCTTGCCATAATATGGACTTCGTCTTTTACCAAATAGGGATATCTTCTGTATACCACCCCTACCTTGTCACAAGACAACTGATTGTCTCAGACGCATTAAGAAGGAAAGAAATTCCACAAATTAACTTTTCACAAGACACACTTGATAATTTAAATACATTCCAGGTGACTACCTGTGTGCAAAGCTGTCATCAAGATAAAGGGAGGCTACTTTGAAGAATCTCAAATATAAAATATATTTTTAATTGTTTAACACTTTTTTGGTTACTACATGATTCCATATGTGTTATTTCATAGTTTTGATGTCTTCACTATTATTCTACAATGTAGAAAATTGTAAAAAATAAATAATAACACTTGAATGAGTAGGAGTCTCCAAACTTTTGGAGGCTAAAATTGATAGCTTTTTAAATGTGTAATTTCAGAATGAGTTCATAACATGCTTTTCTTTCATGTTTTCTAGCTGGTATCTAGAGAGAGTTGATGCTTGAAAATCTGATCATTTCTGTTCCTGTCATTTCCCGAAATCTCAGAGGAATCTCCAAACATTTTCATTAAAGTGTAATTACAAACATTTTTGGTATACTTGAATTAAGTCCCACACAGACTGGATATGAAATATGAGATTTGTCAATATCCAAGGGAAACTGTAATTCAGTTCTTCTGTGCAGCTAGCTAAATGAAGTGTAGATTAAGTAAATTGGCTGGCGAGAAACATCTGTGCAGGTTCAAATTCAAAACTATTTTTGCTAACACAGCGCATATTTCCATGAAGAACAGAGACAGTCATCCATATTATTTGACCAAACAGAAACAATCCATTCCACAAGTATACCATAAGTATACAGTACTTTCCTGTCTCCTGTTTCTCAGAAATTATGGTACTGTTAAAATGCCTGCAAAGCTTTTCATTGCTGTGCATCCTATTTCCTTTTTAATTTCAATAAATTTTTTCATTATTTTAGTTTTGGCCTAATTTTCTCCCAAATTGCTAGTTACGATCTTGTCTTACAGCTGCAACTCCAATTCTGAGACCTGGTCTCATCACTGTGTTACCTATTGTATTTCCAGTCCCAAGCCTGGTCTCCATTTATGTGTTTTGAAACATCAATACCATCAAATGCAACTGAATTGCTCAAGTTTTTCATTGCAGCACCTAGCAATATACACTGATGAAATGTTATTTGTCTCCTGAATCCTCTTTCTCATCATGTTCCTATTTTCAAATAGGATTGGCCTGAAGGATTGTCCAGTCTATGGCTTTAGACTTCAGAGAATACATCAACTAAATGTAGAGTAACTGATGTTGTAGAGAAGACAAGACTAAAATCACCTCTTGGTAGAGTGTGAGACACCACACTAGCCACCGCAGAGGTGCCAAATGAATTATCATTGTTATTATCCGCTGTCAAAATCAATCAGGTTCCATGCGATTGGATTGCACAGTTAAGGTATAGTATATTTTGTTGCCGTGGCACCCACTGTAAATTAAGTGAGGGAAGAAAAAACAGTTATATTTTCTAATAAGAATTCTTCACAGGGCTTGGAAAATGGGATCATCTACATCGACTAAAGGGACTGATTTTCACCTTGAATTACTTCTCTGGTCCATTCGTCTCCTAGTCTATAATGTGTAGGATCCTGTAGACGCCTTGTCATTTTGCATATTTGGTGTCAGGGCTGATTAATTACAAATAGCCTCATACACCTAATGCCAGCGGCAGTGAGACAGAGCTAGGAAGGCACAGAATGGCCCTCCATTTAAAAGCACAGGTAGACAGAGTCTAGGCGTCTTTAAAATAAATGATCAGCCAAATAGCTCATAGAAAGTAGCTGCACTAGTATAAAAGGGAAGGAGCGCACAGACCGAATGCATCTGTCTGATTGCTCTAACCCCAGGACACAGAACTTGCATTAGAATAGTTCAAATAGGATAATTCCTCTTAAAAGACTAAGTCGATTCTGCCTTTGTTTTGGAAGCAAATGGAGGTAATTTGGTGACTTAAGCTAATGAAAACAGCATTAAATATGTAAGTGATAGCAGAAAGAGATTGGTCATAATATAAAAAATAACAGTAAATATTAGTTTAACACATTAAAAGGTTATTTCACATTTAGCTTCTTATTTTATAACTTTTATGTTGCCACAACCATACTACACATACCCTACTGTTACCACAACCATACTACCACATACCATACTGTTGTAAACCATACCAATACATGCCATACTGTCACCACAACCATGCTACTACATACCATACTGTTGTACAACCATGCTACTACATACCATACTGTTGTAAACCATACAAATACATACCATACTGTTGTAAACCATACAAATACATACCATACTGTTGTAAACCATACCAATACATGCCATACTGTCACCACAACCATACAACCACATACCATACTGTTGTAAACATACTAATACATACCATACTGTTGTAAACATACTAATACATACCATACTGTTGTAAACCATACAACCACATACCATACTGTTGTAAACATACTAATACATACCATACTGTTGTAAACTGTACTAATACATACCATACTGTTGTAAACCATACTAATACATACCATACTGTTGTGAACATACTAATACATACCATACTGTTGTGAACATACTAATACATACCATACTGTTGTAAACTGTACTAATACATACCATACTGTTGTAAACCATACTAATACATACCATACTGTTGTAAACCATACTTATACATACCATACTGTTGTAAACATACTAATACATACCATACTGTTGTAAACCATACTTATACACACCATACTGTTGTAAACATACTAATACATACCATACTGTTGTAAACTGTACTAATACATACCATACTGTTGTAAACCATACTAATACATACCATACTGTTGTAAACCATACTTATACATACCATACTGTTGTAAACATACTAATACATACCATACTGTTGTAAACTGTACTAATACATACCATACTGTTGTAAACATACTAATACATACCATACTGTTGTAAACCATACTAATACATACCATACTGTTGTAAACCATACTAATACATACCATACTGTTGTAAACCATAATAATACATACCATACTGTTGTAAACCATACTAATACATACAATACTGTTGTAAACATACTAATACATACCATACTGTTGTAAACATACTAATACATACCATACTGTTGTAAACCATACTTATACATACCATACTGTTGTAAACCATACTAATACATACCATACTGTTGTAAACATACTAATACATACCATACTGTTATCACAACCATACTAATACATACAATACTGTTGTAAACCATACTTATACATACCATACTGTTGTAAACATACTAATACATACCACACTGTTGTAAACCATACTAATACATACCATACTGTTGTAAACCATACTAATACATACCATACTGTTGTAAACATACTAATACATACCATACTGTTGTAAACCATACTAATACATACCATACTGTTGTAAACCATACTAATACATACCATACTGTTGTAAACATACTAATACATACCATACTGTTGTAAACCATACTAATACATACCATACTGTTGTAAACCATACTAATACGTACCATACTGTTGTAAACCATACTAATACATACCATACTGTTGTAAACATACTAAGACATACCATACCATTATACAACCATAATACTACAAATGAGGACACATGCATATTTAACAGGACTTATGTTGACTGATGTGAGAGGCGGTAAGCACAAGTGTAGTGAAATCACCCATCATTGACACTGTTTGTTCCTGGTTGACATGCAGTGACCATGCTTAATCAACTGCTTATGGTAGTCATTGACAGTGAGTGGTCTGTGTAATCCCTCCACAGCGACAGGTCCCTCTACTAACCCCCTCTAGTCCTCTTGCCCCTCGTCTCTGTACCACTACATCCAATTGTCTCCTTCACGTCTCCCCAGGCAGACCAGAGTGGATTCATCATGGAGAGCCCCATCCTGAAGTGACTCAATGAAGCCCAGGCTCAATATGACAAATGAGCCATTGGGTTGTGTGTGTGTGTGTGTGTGTGTGTGTGTGTGTGTGTGTGTGTGTGTGTGTGTGTGTGTGTGTGTGTGTGTGTGTGTGTGTGTGTGTGTGTGTGTGTGTGTGTGTGTGTGTGTGTGTGTGTGTGTGTGTGTGTGTGTGTGTGTGCGTGTGAGGTGCGGTGTGTGCGTGTGTGTGTGAGGTGCGGTGTGTGCGTGTGTGTGTGAGGTGCGGTGTGTGCGTGCATGCGTGCGAGAGAGAGCGAGATAGTTGCTATAGAGTTGAGTCTCTGTGTCTTGTGGGTGAGTAAGTTTAGTTTTTTGTTCCCTCAACTTCTCTCATGAAATCCCCTGAGATATCAACAGGAAATTGCTTTTTGGTTCAGAAGCCACTCAGACGCATTAGAAGTCGTAATGGACTTTGCCAGGGCGAGGGGTGGCAGGTTGGTATTGATTGTGCCTACTGGACGCAGCTGAAACCGCTTCACACCTCTGCATTATTCATGTCTCTATTACAATGATTGTCCTAATTGTAATAATGTTTCTGCGGCAAACTGCTTGGAAGGAAAATAAAGCTTCTCCTCTCCCTCTTCTCTTTTCTCTCTCTCTCATTCTCGTTTTAGGATGAGAATGCTAATGTGATCAGAATGTTAAAATCTCCATTTATAAAGATGATAACTGAAAAGCAAACAAAGTTTGGACTGATCACGCCTCTTAGTTTTAATTAAAAATCAGGGACAGCTTAATTGCGCCGCTGTGGTGCTCTACTGATGCGTGATTGCTTCAGAAACTAAAGGAGAGAAGAAGGCGGCTACTGCTGCCCTATGTTGTTCTTGCATCCCATGCCCCCTAAACATGGACATCCTAAACTTTTCCTCTCTTGGCTAATTTATAAGTGTCACACGTCTTTCTATTAAATCAAAGGATCAAAGTTATATTCTGGTCAACTGTATTTTATACAGGGTTAGACAAAAACAGAATTGTTTATTTGAGATCTAGAAGTAGCCAAGCACAAGTCAATCAACTGTTTGGGATTCTAGACAACTGACAAAAGAGCCTTGGACTACTAGGATGTTTGGCTGTTGGACAAAAATGCTTCTCCAAAGTGTTCCGATGTAGCATTGGTTAAAATTCCTGGGGAGATATTACCACTTCTCATTCTGCAAGCGTGAGAGGGTCAGGAGGAGTTGTTGAAAAGAGATAGTTAATAAGCTACTTCAGACTGGTTTCGTCATATTTGCATGTCATGGAGTAAGGCTCTTTCAAAATAAACCTCAGCAGAATTATATACTTCTGAATTCATAATGCTGATGTGTAATTCATTTCAGCCTCTTAACAATATCTAAGAGGCATACATATTTATGAAAGCTCAGCCTCTGGCTCACATTGAGCTGATTGGGAATTTTTTGAAGATGGCTGATGTGGTTATAATCCATCATTATGTCTGTAGATGTTTTTCTCTATCCTTATGTGTGTATTAAATTGTGCTCTAACTTCATTGAATCTAGCAATGTCATTGGTAAAGTTTTGAATAGTAAGAATTGCAAGTGTACTGCCATTGTCATTCTCCATATGCTGGGCCTATTGAAGAGACCCTTTCCTCTCTCCTGCCTTGACGAGCGTGTGGACAAGCTGCTGTCCTTGGTTCTGAACTCACTTCAGAGAAAAGAAAGGGGTGAGATAGTGTGGCAACACGAGTTTCAAGTTTATTAGTCTCATGTATGGGATACGCATGGTATACACCGTCCTTTGAGATGCTTACTTGCAGGTTTCTTCTCAACACTGCAGAGGAAATTTCTCCCTCAACTTGCCCCACCCTCATTTTCTATCATGTTGCAGTGTATCTTTACAGTTACCTATATTGTCTTACGCTTATAGTACCAATACTATCTTGGAGAACATTGTCTTGTAGAAAATGCCATTCATTCTCTTTCCCTGTCATCAGGCATATTCCGATTTGACGTCTGAACAAAGAGCTGTATACTGAAGATATTATTTTATTCCACATGCTGTGTGGTCTCTTCTGTCCTGTATCTATTCTGCTTGTATTCCCTTTTCCTCTTTCTACTCTCTATTTCTGTGTGAACCTCTGCCCTTTGGGTGACACCAAGACAACATGTGATTATAATCATCCTCAGTGTCTTGTGACCAGCTAATGTGGTGGGACGGAAGACAGCTTATTTAGAAATGACATTGGTCTTTTGTGATTTCCACAGTAATCAAGCATGATTGACAACCGACTGTGACAACTTGACATTATCACAATCAACTTTTTAATGCACACTTGTTCCATTGTCTACAGTTGAATACTTGTTCAATAGCCTAGTTGTGTTTGGCTGACATTGGGACACTGACATTTTTCTTGAACATACATGACTGTTCATACCATATGGCTATGTCATCTCTAAGGACATACAGTTTGCAGACATATCAAATCCTTTCAAGACCCTCAAACTCAACCATAATGAAGCCTACTGTATGTAAAATGGTACTTTCCATCAATGAGGTTATAACACAGAATGGTCCAAGTCTACTTTACACTAGTGACCAGTGGATTCTGCTGAGGGGAGGACGGCTCATAATAATGGCTGGAAAGGAGCTAATGGAATGGCATCAAACACATGGAACCCCCCCCCCCCCCCCCCCCCCCCTCTCCTATCTTACCTGCCTACCCACTACTTACCTAATTTAGCACCACCTGGTGCCCTAACCAAAATACAGGGGGTGGTCCGCCCAGGTCTTACCTATTGTGCCTAGACAGTGAATATACTACGGGTATATGTATGCCCGCAGGCCTCTTGCCGAAGCACTCCCTAGGTGCCTTCCCCTTCCCCCCTGGGAACAACTGAAACAGAATATTAAACAATTTCACAAACAAACTAAGAAACAAAGGACATCAAATACGCTCTATCTGAGCAACAAACTCACAGAACATACCAACTGCTACCAACAACTAACACAGTAAATTATCCACAGCCATTAGCCTCCTCTCTCTCAGCAATGATCTCCCAGCCATGAATCTCTATCACATTCAATCTCTCTGCAATGACCTCTCTGCAATGACCTCTCTGCAATGACCTCTCTGCAATGACCTCTCTGCAATGATCTCTCTGCAATGACCTCTCTGCAATGACCTCCCTCCTGAACAGAACACTGGCTTTTATATAGCTTCAGAAGGAATGGGTAATTGGAGACAGCTGTGTCTTGACGAGGGGGCGGAGCCTTACGGTTGTGGGCGGAGCAGTTGCCGTACCAGGCGGTGATACAGCCCGACAGGATGCTCTCGATTGTGCATCTGTAGAAGTTTGTGAGTGCTTTTGGTGATAAGCCAAATTTCTTCAGCCTCCTGAGGTTGAAGAGGCGCTGCTGCGCCTTCTTCACGATGCTGTCTGTGTGGGTGGACCAATTCAGTTTGTCTGTGATGTGTACGCCGAGGAACTTAAAACTTACTACCCTCTCCACTACTGTTCCATCAATGTGGATAGGGGGGTGTTCCCTCTGCTGTTTCCATGTGGATAGGCTGCATCATGTTATGCGTATGCTTGTAATCGTTAAGGACTAGGGAGTTTTTCAGGATAAAAAACAAATGAAATTGAGCTAAGCACAAGCTAAATCCAAGAGGAAAACCTGGTTCAGTTAGCTTTCCACCATACACTGGGAGATTAATTCACCTTTCAGCAGGACAATAACTAAAACACAAGGCCAAATCTACACTGGAGTTGCTTACCAAGAAGACAGTGGCCGAGTTACAGTTTTGACTTAAATCTACTTGAAAATATATGGCTAGACCTGAAAATGGTTGTCTAGCAATGATCACCAACCAATTTGACAGAGCTTGAATAATTTTGAAGATAATGGGCAAATGTTGCACAATCCAGGTGTGGAAAGCTCTTAGAGACTTACCCAGAATGACTCACAACTGTTATCGCTGCCAAAGGTGATTCTAAAATGTATTGACTCGGGGTTGAATACTTATCTAATCAAGATACTGTACATTAGTGTTGTATTTTCCAGAAATGTGGTACAAATGTTAGAATTTTTCTTTCACTTTGACATTGCAGGGTATTTTTGTGACAATCAATTCCATCTTAATCCTACTTTGTAACTTAACAAAATGTAGAAAAAGTCCAGGGGTGTGAATACTTTCTGAAGGCTCTCTATTCTCCTCATGAATTCAGTCAGTATGGATGATGTTTTTTGGCTCCACATGAAGCATGCCAGAAAAGGCAAAGCAAAGCATATGAATAGGAAACAAGGCTCTGTCAATATGTACTCAATGGTTGGATGCTGACTCTCCATGACTCTAAGCACTAGAAGTTGTCAAACAAGGTTCCTACTTTGAGAAAGATGAAGCAACTTGAATTAAATGCACCACAAATGATGCCCTTGTACTACAGACTAGGCACTGAAAGCACTCAGCTCTCTCCCAAAACACATTAATGCCTTGTAATTTGTCCTACTTATTTTGTAAAAGTAGAATCCAGACAGTTCAAAATTTTTCCCAAGCCAGACCAGGGGTGTTTAAAAAATAATGACTGTACCCTGATTTCTTAAAGTAGGTGCAGGCACACACGTAGCGAAGGCGGTGTGTCGGAAGCTTTGAATTGTCAGCGTGAGGATTAATAATGAATGAGGTCCTTTAAAGCTTGGCTCGAGCTAGCTCATAAAAGCAGATGTGTAGTGAAGGGAGAGACGGAAATACAAATAAACGTTGGCCAAATAAATGCCACCACTTTTCTGTTGTGTTTGCAAGGCATGCAGAACATGAAGACATGGGTGTCCAGGATAGGGAAAGGAAAACGAGGCAGAGAAACACATTTTGAGCAAGCCTGACAAAGGGCATCACAAAATGCTCTCGATTTGTCATACACAATCGGCTGTGTTCCTTTAGAAAGAGGTGGGCCTTCACAAGAGCCATTTCCTGCATTACATTTTTATTAAAAAGACCAGAGGGAAGACTTGGACATCTGAGACCATGACTTGTACGATTCAGTCCCTAATCATTTCCTTCCCATGCCCAGAGTACATCTCTCTTTGTGGTCATACAGTATTTCTAACCTAAACTGTCAACAACCAATTTGCTGGATATGACTTATGTTATGTTGATTTCAAGCACAAACTTTCATAAAATGTCTGTTTGAATTAGGCTTTTCCCAGAGTGCAGGCTTATAGGTGAAGTTTGTACTATGTGTCCATGTACGTGTGTGTGTGTGTGTGTGAGTGTGCGTATAGCCATCAGACTGTTAAAAAGCCATCACTGACACATCACTTCAATAAATGGATCACTAGTCACTTTAATAATGCCGCTTTAATAATGTTTACATGTCTTGCGTTATTCATCTCAAATGTATATACTGTATTTCTACCATCTATTGCATCTTGCCTATGCCGCTCTGTCATCACTCATCCATATATTTATATGTACATATTCTTATTCCATCCCTTTAATTAGATTTGTGTTTATTGGATAGTTGTTTACTTGTTAGATATTACTGCACTGTCGGAACTAGAAGCACAAGCATTTCGCTACACTCGCATTAACATCTTCTAACCATGTATATGTGACCAATAACATTTGATTTGATTTGTGTACACCAAATTAAAGTTTATTTGTGGCGTAGACAGTTTAGCAAATGTTATAGCGGTTGCAGTGAAATGCTTTTGTTACTGGCACCTAACAATGCAGTCAAATGTCAATCAAGTACACAAAGAATAAAAAAATTATAATAATAATAAAATCTACAAATCAACAAATCAAGTAACAACCCAAATAGCACTGTAACACCAATCCAAATGCAATCTACATGTATATACACCGTAAGAATGAACATTGCCAATTTTCCGGTTGAAGGGCATTGTTTGTGGTGCATTTAATTCAAGGTGCTTCATCTTTCTCAAAGTAGGAGCCAGCGGCGAATGTGCCTTTGATTTGTATATTTGGTTTGCCTAGCAACTCTATGAAAAATTAGGTGTAAGGCCGTGCCGTAAAACACGGGCGAGGCGAGCTGGGGTTCAGTGTTTGATGGTTCAACTTTTTCTCCAGCCGCATTGAGTCCCCTCAGCAGTTCTGCAGAGCTCACAGTGTAATGTGAGCAGTACTTCATGGCTAAGCCTTACGCTCGCAGCCAGATAGCACTGATATCATCAGTTTTATTTCACAGCATCCAAGCAGTATTTTATGCTGTAGGAAGTTACATGTGGAGGTAAAATAAGCGAATAATGTATAAATACAAGCATATTGCTATGATATTTATTTGACTTTTATGGCTGCACGTTTTGCTGGGTTCTTTTTACGTTTGTTTTGGAGTTATTTTTCACTTGTGAAAAGTTAGCCTTCAAAGTGCTATCAGTCATTTATTTCCACACATCTGAGTGATGAAGCAGGGTCTGGCTGCAAAGAGAGCAGAGCGACGCTCAATAAAAAGCAAGGCACATACATAAACACTGGGGCTGATCTGCATCCATCATAGGCTGTCTAGTTTAGTGATCCATCAGCTACCCCTGCTTCTTTCCCCCTTAGTGATCTCCCCATAGGCCACAGCTCTGTCCCTGTTCTCTCCTTCCCTCAGTACACAACAGCTAACTCACCTCAACTCTCTCTCTGCTCTTTCTCTCACACACACAAAAGCATGTGCACCACTAGAAGAAAAACATTCACACACAAGCACACAAACCAACACAGACACTGATAAAAACATGTGCTAATTATGTATGATAATGATCCATGCAACCACACACAAACACATTCACATACACAAACAAATGGTTTATTGTCACTTACACAAGTGCAGTGAAATGTGTTGTTTTACAGGGGCAGTCATAGTAGTATGATAGGTGCAGTGAAATGTGTTGTTTTACAGGGGCAGTCATAGTAGTATGATAGGTGCAGTGAAATGTGTTGTTTTACAGGGGCAGTCATAGTAGTACGATAGGTGCAGTGAAATGTGTTGTTTTACAGGGGCAGTCATAGTAGTACGATAGGTGCAGTGAAATATGTTGTTTTACAGGGGCAGTCATAGTAGTACGATAGGTGCAGTGAAATGTGTTGTTTTACAGGGTCAGTCATAGCAGTATGATAGGTGCAGTGAAATGCGTTGTTTTACAGGGTCAGCCATGGCAGTATGATAGGTGCAGTGAAATGTGTTGTTTTACAGGGTCAGTCATAGTAGTATGATAGGTGCAGTGAAATGTGTTGTTTTACAGCCATAGTAGTACAGCATCCCGGGAGCAAATTAGGGTTAAGTACCTTGCACACATACACACACACACACACAGTCCTCTTCCACGCAACGCAACACCCTTAACCAATGTCCATCATAGAGAGGAGAAGACACACGGAGCCCTTGAGCGGCCAGAGCCTTGGGCCAAAAAGCAACTTAAATCAATTATTTTTTATTAGGTGCCAGGCATGCACTTCATCATTATAATTCCATTAACTCAGCGATGGATTTTCAATGGATGTAACTGCAGGCAAATGGTTGGGCATAATTGTGTGGTATGAAATACAGCACAGGTACTGCATGCGGGTGTGAATTCCTCCTCTTCCTTCTCCTCATCCTCCCTCTATGCCTCCTCCTTCTCTTCCTCCTTCCTCTGCACCTTATCCTACTCCTCCTTTTTTGTGATGTGGTCTGGGTCTCATCCTTGTGCTGCAGTCCTGTTCTTTCCCTCTCAATTTGGCTTCATACTTAACTGTAAGATGCTTTTAGAAGTATTATTTTAAGGGATTTTCAAACATTGGCAGTAGAATGACCTTACTGAAGAACTTAGTGCTTTTCAACGTGGCACCATCATAGGATGCCATCTTTCCAACAAGTCAGTTCGTCAAATATCTGCCCTGCTAGAGCTGCCCCAGTCAACTGTAAGTGCTGTCATTGGGAAGTGGAAACATCTAGGAGCAACAACGGCTCAGCCGTGAAGTGGTAGGCCACATAAGCTCACAGAATGGGACCGCCGATTGCTGAAGCGCATAGCATCTAAAAATGATCTGTTCTTGTTTGCAACACTCACTACCAAGTCCCAAACTGCCTCTGGAAGCAACGTCAGCACAATAACTGTTTGTGGGTTTCAATTTCCGATTAGCCACACACAGGCCTAAGATCACCATGCTCTATGCCAAGCGTCGGCTGGACAGGTGTAAAGCTTTCCGCCATTGGACTCATGCTTCACCATCCGGCAGTCCAATGGACGCTACCTACCCTAATGCATAGTGCCAACTGTAAAGTTTGGTGGAGGAGGAATAATGGCCTGGGGCTGAAGAAGTAGTTCAGTGGAGCTTGCCCCCTCTCTCTCTCTCTGGAGTGCAGAACTGAGACAGGTGCAAAAATTGGTCATGTGACTTGTGACATTGCTGGATGTCCGTTGTCAGTGGACGCAGGAATCACAAATCTGCGATCTGTGGAAAAATTCTTTGTTTTATTGAAAGTGTACGGTCAAAAGTACTATTGGTTTTGAGTCAGGAAATGTGTACTTTTCCACCTTACACATTTGTGATTATTTGATATTATAATTTCATGTAGCCGACTGCCATGGCAACCGTCTATGTTCACCCTCGTGGTGGAAACCCTACTATTGTACATAGAAACGTCACGATATGCCCTTATATGGAGCTTGATGTCACAGATTCACGTTTTTTGGTGGGTAGAAGTAGTGAGGATACAGAAGACAGTACAAGTCATGTTATAGTTCTCTTACAAAAAAAAACAACTAAGAACATGTCTGACGACGAAAGAGTCGCAAGTTACAAGGAAGAGTAGCCTACTGGAGGGGCGTCGATGTTGTCTAACCTTATTTACTTGTGACAGAGTAGCCTATTCTGAAGAAAACGTTTGGCAAATTGAACTTCAGTTGGCAGTCACCTATTTAGAAACCGAGGCCGCAGCAGCTGCTAGACCAGGGACCCAACTCATACCCAAGATCAACACAGACTAGTGGTGCAGCTGTGACAATTGCGCTTCAATGTGGAATGTTGTGTGCTGCAGAGAATTCAAAAGTGTGACTACAATTCTTATTGATTGTGAGAAGCAGTTGATTATGAGAAGCAGTTAGTTTATTGATTGATTATGAGAAGCTTATTGATTATGAGAAGCATTTAGTTTATTTTTGATAGGTCCTTAGTCATGTGGATACCAATGAGCTTGATGCTCTCGACCCGCTCCAATACAGCCCTGTTGATGTGAATGGGGGCGTGCTCGGCCCTCCTTTTCCTGTCTTGCTCACGTTGAGGGAAAGGTTGTTGTCCTGACACCACACTGCCAGGTCTCTGACCTCCTCCCTATAGGCTGTCTCATCTTCATGTGTGATCAATCAATCAATCAAATGTATTTATAAAACCCTTTTTACATCAGCTGATGTCACAAAGTGCTGTATAGAAACCCAGCCTAAAACCCCAAACAGCAAGCAATGAAGATGTAGAAGCACGGTGGCTAGGAAAAACTCCCTAGAAAGGCAGGAACCTAGGAAGAAACCTAGAGAGTAACCGGGCTCTGAGGTGTGCGCAGTCCTCTTCTGGCTGTGCCAGGTTGAAATTATAACAGTACGTGGCCAAGATGCTCAAACGTTCATAGATGACCAGCAGTGTCAAATAATAATAATAATCACAGTGGTTGTAGAGGGTGCAACAGTTCAGCACCTCAGGAGTAAATGTCAGTTGGCTTTTTATAGTGGAGCATTCAGGCCTACTACCGTCATGTCGTCCGCAAACTTAATGATGGTGTTGGAGTCTTGCGTTGTCACGCAGTCGTGGGTGAACAGGGAGTACAGGAGGGGACTAAGCACGCAAGCCCCGAGGGGCCCCCGTGTTGAGGGTCATGGTGGCGGATGTGTTGTTGCCTACCCTTACCACCTGTGGGCGGCCCGTCAGGAAATCCAGGATCCAGTTGCAGAGGAAGGTGTTCAGTCCCAGGGTTCTTAGCTTGGAGGGCACTACAGTGTTGAACGCTGAGAAGTAGTCAATAAACAGCAATCTCACGTAGGTGTTCCTTTTGTCCAGGTGGGAAAGGGCAGTGTGGAGTGCAATAGAGACTGCATCATCTTTGGATCTGTTGGGGCGGTATGCGAATTGGAGTGGGTCCAGGGTTTCTGGGGTGATGGTGTTAATGTGAGCCAGGACCAGCCTTTGAAAGCGTTTCATGGATACAGTTGTGAGTACTACAGGGCGGTAGTCATTTAAGCAGGTTACCTTGGCATTCTTGAGCACAGGGACTATGGTGCTCTTCTTGAAATATATAGGTATTACAGACTGGATCAGGGAGAGGTTGGAAATATCAATGAAGACATTTGCCAGCTGGTCAGCACATGCTCTGAGTACACAGCCTGGTAATCTGTCTGGCCCTGAGGCATTGTGAATGTTAACCAGTTTAAAGGTCTTACTCACATCGGCTACGGAAAGCGGGATTACACAGCCATCCAGAACAGTTGGTGCTTTCTGGCATGGTTCAGTGTTGCTTGCCTCAAAACGAGCATAGAAGGCATTTAGCTTGTCAATTAGGCTTGCGCTACTGGGCAGCTTGTGGCTGGGATTCCCTTTTAAGTCTGTGATATTTTGCAAGCCCTGCCACATCCGACGAGCATCAGAGACGGTCTAGTAGGATTCAATATTAGTCCTGTATTGACTCTTTGCCTGTTTGATGGTTTGTCGGAGGACATAGCAGGACTGCTTGTAAGCGTCTGGATTAGTGTCCCTCTCCTTGAAAGAGGCATCTCTAGCCTTTAGCTCAGTGCAGATGTTGCCTGTAATCCATGGTTTCTGGTTGGGATATTTATGTGTTCCTGCATTAAAGTCCTTGTCCATTAGGAGTGCCGCCTCTGGATGAGCATTTTCTTGTTTGTTTATGACCTTATACAGCTTGTTGAGTGTGGTCTTAGTGCCAGCATCGGTTTTTGGTAGTAAATAGACAGCTACCAAGAATATAGATGAAAACTCTCTTGGTAAATAGTGTGTTCTACAGCTTAGCATGAAGTACTCTAACATAGGCAAGCAAAACCTTGAGACTTCCTTATTAATATTAGAGATCGCATACCTGCCGAGATCGCACACCCCCCGATCTAACCGGAGGCTGCCGCCAATGCACAGAAAAACAAGCAGATAACTGTATATTATCCATGTCCTTGTTCAGCCTGGACTCGGTGAAACATAGGATATTACCATTTTTAATGTCTCGTTGACAATTATCCAATGAGTAAGTAGATGAACTTTACTTTATTGAATGTTCGCTTTTCATAAACCTCTATGACGTTATTGGGTTTATGTTTTCATATTAGCCCAAACCACAATATAGCCTATGTTTAGTTATCACAATGTTTTGAGTATATTCTATTCTGCAATTTAAGGTGACACAATGTCTATTGTCTCCTCAACCCCCCATGTCATAAATACATATGCTAACCTGTAAAGCACCTAGGCCTATACACTGACTGTACAAAACATTAGGAATACCTTCCTAGCATTGATTTGCCTCCCTCACCATCCCTCTGAACAGTCTCAATTTGTCATGGAATGAACTCTACAAGTTGACGCAAGGGTTCCACAATAACTTTGATTTGTATTGATGCTTGTGGGGGCAACTAATTACAACTTTATACTACTACATTACTAACTAGCTAGCTAATTATTATGTGTCTAAACCATCCTGATGTCATTGATTTGTTTCTTGAAAAGGCCAGGTCAACTGCGACACTCTCAGATCAGGGAAGTGAGCTAGCATTTTCACATTGGGCATGCTAGCTAAGTAAAAAAACAAACTATTTTCCTTAAGTAATCATACAATATTTTTACATTACAATAAAGTAAAGGCTATCCAAAGCAACCAAAATCTCAATTTCCACAAAAATGATGCTTTTTCCCAACAATGAGTAAGCGCCACATCCAATGGGTTTTTGTAGGCTGCCTCACATATAACAGCAAACCCGACCACACATCCATCAAATAAAAGTGTCATTGTGAAGATGAAGCTGCTGTGATTTTAGAGCCACCCTTGTAAAATATCTATCAGGAACTCAGTAAAGAGAGCTAGAATGTATTGCACCAATGGCTCTTACATACACTCTGTCAATGTTGAAAAAAGCTCAGCGTTTTTGAGATTCGATTTTACATGGCATAAGCAATCATACGTATCCTCAGGTCTTTTGCATTTTGACATGTATTGTTCTCTTTGTTGACAAAAAAATAACATTACTTGCCACTGACTTCTCCCAGACCATCCCACTGCATTAAAAGGGTTTCTGCATTGAGGAACAAGTATGTTTAAAGTCAGAGTTGAACTGTACCTTGGCAATTCACATCAACCAAAACTTAAACTCTACTCTTAGCTTGTTCATTTCAGTCTAGTCCAAACTGTCAAACTTTCCCCTTACTGTTCTTAAGGCTGGCATTGTGCTTTTGTGTTGTACACACTACTGCATCATTAATTTATCACTACCTGGGGACTAATACAGTTGGATTGCAGACCGCTCTATGTCCCCTCTATAGACCTCTCCTAGCGTTGAAGGGGATAGCAGACACACAGCTGTAGTGACAGGAAGCCTGTGCTAATGGAATAGAAAGGCATTGTTGAAGGTGAGAACTCCATCCAGCTTTGTCGGAGGAAGAAAGAAAGAGAGGGAGGGAGGGAGGGAGGGAGGGAGGGAGGGAGGGAGGGAGGGAGGGAGGGAGGGAGGAAGGAAGGAAGGAAGGAAGGAAGGAAGGAAGGAAGGAAGGAAGGAAGGAAGGAAGGAAGGAAGGAAGGAAGGAAGGAAGGAAGGAAGGAAGGAAGGAAGGAAGGAAGGAAGGAGGGAAGGAAGGCCCACTGTCTTACCATCCTTTCCCTGCCTATATTTAGAATGACTTCGTGTTTTTGTTAAAGTTGCCCTAAAATATAGAACTGAGCAGTGTTCTATGGACAACGTCATCCTACTCCAAGCAACCACCCACAGTATATATATACAGTATGCAGCTAGTAGAGTGCAGCTGCAGCCCTGCCAGTTTGTGTTGAACAAGGGGAAATCAAGTGGAGATTTATGAGCATAATAATGACTCCTACGGCTGCTTTAATTTCAACAACCCTGGTCTCTTTGAAGTGTGCTGCTGCATCTGGAGATCGTTTGGCTCATACCGTATTCCTTCACAAAGAACACATACTGGATAAAGAATGGATTAATGGATTAAGAACTAAATGTGTAATAGTGAGAACGTTTTTCATTTGTCAGAATTGCAGTGAGCAAATTGCAGCAAAAAGCTGAATTGCTAATATAGATTGCATGTATACAATATACATTTTGAGATGAGCAAATTGGTCCTAAAAGCTGAATCATTACAGGTAACAGTGCCAGAGACTTATGAACAGGTATAATCCACATGAAGGTAGTACAATTATGGTAATATACAGTCTTTATACACCCTCTATAATAGCTCATGGTTTGTGAGAAGAAACTAGTTTTACAACACTTTATGAACACGTTTTGAATGTCAACCATCCTGATAGGAACAACATTCCAGATTTTAGATTGGCAAAGATGTTTATGTATATTATCTTCCACACTGTCTCCTTCACACATCTACCCTCCAAACCCAATCAAAACAAGGGAGAGGAACCGCAATCAACGGCCAAGCAGATAAGTGAGAATTCCACCTGTGTAATGCCATCAGCAGGCATGCACCTCTCCCTATGCCCAGAGAAAGAGTCTGTTCTCTGTCAGAAGACACTCTGTCAGCCCCAGGCATGTCACTGAGCTCCAGCTACTAACCAGGCACGCAGAATGTTCTCTCCCCAGATAACGATGAGGGGTAGAGGGGTATGGGAGCATCAGCTGCCCTGACCCCCCATCTCCCAATCAGCCTGTCATTGTCAACAGGAGGGAGCTAGAGTTATTTACCTGGATTCCTTTATTATCGTTTTCTATTTGCATTTTGAAGGGATGTGGAGGAAGGTCACAATTATCATTTACGCCATTATGTGTTGATACAGTGTTGAGTCTCACTTTACAATACAGTGACCATAGTAACAACATGGGATTATTACTACTGTAAATATAGTGTAATTACATTTTAGGTACATTGTTACATATCCCAGTCTGCTGTCCCCACATGTTTCAAGGTGGCCACCATTGTTCCTGTACATAAATGCAAAGGTAACTGACCTAAATTACTAACGCACCGTAGCACTCACTTCTGTCATCATGAAGTGCTTTGAGAGGCAAGTCAAGGATGATATCACCTCCACCTTACCTGTCACCCTAGACCCACTTCAATTTGCTTACCGCCCCAATAGGTACACAGATGATGCAATCACCATAACACTGCACACTGCCCTATCCCATCTGGAAAAGAGGAATACCTTTGTAAGAATGCTGTTAATTGATTATAGCTCAGCATTCAACATCATAGTAACCTCCAAGCTCATTATAAGCTAGAGGCCCTGGGTCTCAATCCCGCCCTGTGCAATTGGGTCCTGGACTTCTTGACAGGACAACCCCAGGTGGTGAAGGTAGGAAACAACTTCTTCACTTCGCTGTTCACCCATGACTGCGTGGCCATGCACACCTCCAACTCAATCATCAAGTTTGCAGACGACACAACAGGAGTAGGCTTGATTACCAACAACAACGAGACAACCTACAGGGAGAAGGTGAGGGCACTTGGAGTGTGGTGTCAGCAAAACAACCTCTTACACAACATCAAACAAAACAAAGGAGATGATTGTGGACTCCAGGAAACAGCAGAGGGAGCACCCCCTATCCACATCAACGGGACAGGAGTGGAGAAGGTGGAAAGTTTTAAGTTCCTCGGTGTACACATCATGGACAAACTGAAATGGTCCACCCACACAGACAGTGTGGTGAAGAAGGCGCAACAGAGCCTCTTCAACCTCAGGAGACTGAAGAAATGTGTCTTGTCACCTAAAATCCTATCGCAAGGCTCTCCAGAGGATAGTGCGGTCCGCACAACGCATCACCGGGGGCAAACTACCTGCCCTCCAGGACAACTACAGCACCCGATCTCACAGGAAGGCCAAACAAATCATCAAGGACAAAAACCACCCGAGCCACTGCCTGTTCACCCCGCCACCATACAGAAGGTGAGGTCAGTACTGTTGCATCAAAGCAGGGACTGAAAAACAGCTTCTATCTCAAGGCCATCAGACTGTTAAACAGCCATCACTAACACAGAGAGGCAGCTGCCTACATACAGACTTGAAATCATTGGCCACTTTAATAAATGGATCGCTAGTCACTTTAATAATGCCACTTTATAATGTTCACATGTCTTGCATTACTCATCTCGTATGTACATACTGTATTTTATACCATCTATTGCATCTTGCCTATGCCGCTCTGTCATTGCTCATCCATATACAGTGGGGCAAAAAAGTATTTAGTCAGCCACCAATTGTGCAAGTTCTCCCACTTAATAAAAAGATGAGAGAGGCCTGTAATTTTCATCATAGGTACACTTCAACTATGACAGACAAAATGAAGGGAAAAAATCCAGAAAATCACAGTGTAGGATTTTTAATGAATTTATTTGCAAATTATGGTGGAAAATACATATTTGTTCACCTACAAACAAGCAAGATTTCTGGCTCTCACAGACCTGTAACTTCTTCTTTAAGAGGCTCCTATGTCCTCCACTCGTTACCTGTATTAATGGCACCTGTTTGAACTTGTTATCAGTATAAAATACACTTTTCCACAACCTTAAACAGTCACACTCCAAACTCTACTATAGCCAAGACCAAAGAGCTGTCAAAGGACACCAGAAACAAAATTGTAGACCTGCAACCGGCTGGGAAGACTGAATCTGCAATAGGTAAGCAGCTTGGTTTGAAGAAATCAACTGTGGGGGCAATTATTAGGAAAAAGAAGACATACAAGACCACTGATAATCTCCCTCGATCTGGGGCTCCACGCAAGATCTCACCCCGTGGGGTCAAAATGATCACAAGAACGGTGAGCAAAAATCCCAGAACCACACGGGGGGACCTAGTGAATGACCTGCAGAGAGCTGGGACCAAAGTAGCAATGCCTACCATCAGTAACACACTACGCCGCCAGGGACTCAAATCCTGCAGTGCTAGACGTGTCCCCCTGCTTAAGACAGTAAATGTCCAGGCCCGTCTGAAGTTTCCTAGAGAGCATTTGGATAATCCAGAAGAGGATTGGGAGAATGTCATATGGTCAGATGAAACCAAAATATAACTTTTTGGTAAAAACTCAACTCGTCGTGTTTGGAGGACAAAGAATGCTGAGTTGCATCCAAAGAACACCATACCTACTGTGAAGCATGGGGGAGGAAACATCATGCTTTGGGGCTGTTTTTCTGCAAAGGGACCAGGACAACTGATCCGTGTAAAGGAAAGAATGAATGGGGCCATGTATCATGAGATTTTGAGTGAAAATCTCCTTCCATCAGCAAGGGCATTGAAGATGAAACGTGGCTGGGTCTTTCAGCATGACAATGATCCCAAACACACCGCCCGGGCAACGAAGGAGTGGCTTCGTGAGAAGCATTTCAAGGTCCTGGAGTGGCCTAGCCAGTCTCCAGATCTCAACCCCATAGAAAATCTTTGGAGGGAGTTGAAAGTCCGTGTTGCACAGCAACAGCCCCAAAACATCACTGCTCTAGAGGAGATCTGCATGGAGGAATGGGCCAAAATACCAGCAACAGTGTGTGAAAACCTTGTGAAGACTTACAGAAAACGTTTGACCTCTGTCATTGCCAACAAAGGGTATATAACAAAGTATTGAGATAAACTTTTGTTATTGACCAAATACTTATTTTCCACCATAATTTGCAAATAAATTCATAAAAAATCCTACAATGTGATTTGTCTGTCATAGTTGAAGTGTACCTATGATGAAAATTACAGGCCTCTCTCATCTTTTTAAGTGGGAGAACTTGCACAATTGGTGGCTGACAAAATACTTTTTTGCCCCACTGTATATATATGTATATATATATATGTATATATTCTTATTCCATTCCTTTACTTAGGTTTGGTGTATTAGGTAGTTGTTGTGGAATTATTAGATTACATGTTAGAAATTGCTGCACTGTTGGAACTAGAAGCACAAGCGTTTCACTACACTTGCAATAACATCTGCTAACCATGTGTATGTGACCAATACAATTTGATTTGATTTGTCTATTGCTGATGTTGATTATGAGGAGGTAGCAACAAATATAGATGGCCCTCGGAAAATGAGAAGAGAAGAGTAACACCAAAAAGTGTAATGGAATCAATTTGCAAGATACAAGCTCAAAATCATTGTTGTCTCTGAAGAGCTAGACTGTCCTCCTTAAACGTGGCTGGGTCCATGGAGGCTCCTCAGAGGAGGAAGAGGAGGACCATCCTATTCAGAGAAAAAAAAATAAAAAGCTATCCATTTTAGATAAAACTATACTAAATATATTCATGTGACCAAATACAGTGGGGAGAGCAAGTATTTGAGACACTGCCGATTTTGCAGGTTTTCCTACTTACAAAGCATGTAGAGGTCTGTAATTTTTATCATAGGTACACTTCAACTGTGAGAGACAGAATCTAAAACAAAATTCCAGAAAATCACATTGTATGATTTTTAAGTAATTTATTATTATTATTATTATTGCATGACATAAGTATGACATAAGTATTTGATACATCAGAAAAGCGGATCTTAATATCTGGTACAGAAACCTTTGTTTGCAATTACAGAGATCATATGTTTCCTGTAGTTCTTGACCATGTTTGCACACACTGCAGCAGGGATTTTGACCCACGCCTCCATACAGACCTTCTCCAGATCCTTCAGGTTTCGGCGCTGTCGCTGGGCAATACGGACTTTCAGCTCCCTCCAAAGATTTTCTATTGGGTTCAAATCTGGAGACTGGCTAGGCCACTCCAGGACCTTGAGATGCTATTTCCCGTCCTCCTCTGGGTCCATTGACTTCAATACAAAATCTGTAGACTTAAACAGTAATTATGACAACTTCTGGAGGACAGCCTCTAACCTATCAGAGCTTTTGTATCATGAACTGACATGTTGTCCGTCCAATCAAAGGATCAGATAATGAATCTAATACTGAAAGCATAAGCAACAGCAACTTGAGGTGTCATCAAAATAAATAAATAAAAATTGCACACCATCCCCCCTCATACAATTAAATAAAAAATAATGAAAACCACCACAAATAACAATAACTGTAGCAACCCTGTGTTTATAAACGTGGATATCGACTTGATCACTTCAGCATGGTTTTGTCGCACCATCGATGCCACACAGGGATATGGTCCAGAAGGACGAGCTCACTCTCCCTGCCTGTGTCATTACACTACGATCAGAGCCGGCTGCAGACAATGATAAGCTGAGGCAAAATTTGATTTTCAACATTTTGATGCTATAATTATATTTATTTAAAATACTGTATGTGCAACTCATTTTCCACCAACAGGTTTCTGTGCCAATGCACAACACACAAAAGCAATAAGCAACGCATAACTGCATACCGATTACCGTCTTCGAGCGCCTCATCATGGTTTGCATTTTCAACACCACAATCAAATCAATCTCGACAAACAAAAAATACATCCCTTCCTACTCAGTATCGAAGACTTTGCTTGACAACCTCTGAACGTCATTACATTTTTTGGTGATTTGTAACAGATGTCTCTTTACATTCATTGAATGTTTGGATGCTGGACTTGTATTAGAGTGGAGTGGATGAACGTGCAGAAATAGCCTACAGATGACTTTTGATGTAGCCTAATCAGATTAAAACATTGTGACTGGTTGTGTTTATACCACACATAAAATACATTTAGGCTATATTGAAGCGTTAGGTTCGAGGTTGAGGAATAGCCACTCGGATCGGAAATTAGGCAGAACGCGCTTTAAACTTTCCCGAATAACTGGGCCTGCTGGGAGTACACTGTAGGCCTATGTGGGATGACTTGTTAGAATGATGATTGGCAACAAAAGCAGAAGTGCACAAGTACACATACAGCCAGACTGTGCTGTACTGTGCCTTTCTAGACCTTATAAACTGTCAAGAGTACAATTTATCCAAATGGAATGAAACGTTCAGATATCAGGGCTTTTGCGCTATTATTCAAATTATGTTTTATTATTCAAATTACATTTTCCCTGCAGTTTACAGCCTAGAGTAGAATAGTACTCAATTGTACTCACTTGAAAATGTTGTCAAGCCAGATGAATTATTATATTTTTTTTTACAAAAGTTGTACACCTTGTATACAACCTTTGTATAACACCTTGCAACCTCACCAAGAGATGGGAGCCTTTTGGTATTCCCACTTCTGACACCAGTGTAGCAAACGGCAGGACAAGGAAGTGAAACTGGGTCACTGCGTGAACGGCAAATGCCCTATGAATTGTACTAATATGGTTAACCCACTTCGTAGGAATTGTGACTCATGTAGCAAGGATTGTGACAGTATGTGTATAGTGGTTTAGGAATGACAGTCACAGGGACCAGGTTTTGAGTCCCAGTCAGGGTACGCCTTTAAATCCACTATATTGGTGTCAGGTGTTGGAGAGCACCATTGGAAGCATGTCCCAGCTGAATTTTAGTCACAGGACACTTGTGTTAGGCTAGCTGTGTTTCCATCAGGTTTCTCTACTGAACGTGATGATAGCAAAACAAACATGCATCGGAATGATACAAATGTTTAACCAGGTAGGCCTACTTTGCAGTCAACATTTAATAGGCAAGGTTTTTGGGGAAAAACATTTAAAATGAGTGTTTCAGTATGCATTGCGGATTTTATAGAGCTTATAGGCTGTATACCTTACCTTTAGAAGTGTTTACTTCAGGCTGACTACTAGCATCTATGGAGTTGTAATGTCCCATAAATCGAATGTCCAAATCAACTAAAAGTATCTACAAAATAAGTTTTGCAGTGACAACATTTGAAAGGAAGGCTACAGGAAAATTCTCTCCTTTTACTGTTTGCGATTCTCAAATGATTATTTTGATTCCCATGATTCGTTTAACCCCTATTTAACGAACCAAATCTACTACAATGGCAAAGCAGATCATGAAATTAGTCAAAAACAATTGTTTAAAATGTTTTCATTCACATTAATTATATGAATCAAATCAAATCACCAATTCAAATCAAATTGTATTTGTCACATGTGCCAAATACAACAGGTATAGATAGACCTTACCGTGGAAAGCTTACTTACAAGCC
Source organism: Oncorhynchus mykiss (assembly GCF_013265735.2). Classification (NCBI taxonomy): domain Eukaryota; kingdom Metazoa; phylum Chordata; class Actinopteri; order Salmoniformes; family Salmonidae; genus Oncorhynchus; species Oncorhynchus mykiss. The sequence goes on from NC_048570.1 coordinate 15,698,660, forward strand.
CTTAACCAACAATGCAGAACAATAAGAATGACTAAATAAACTAAAGTATAAAAGAAAGTGACACAATAAAACAACAATAACGAGGCTATATACAGGGGGTACCCGTACCGAGTCAATGTGCGTGGGTACAGGTTAGTCGAGGTAATTGAGGTAATATGCACATGTAGGTAGGGGTAAAGTGACATAGATAATAAACAACGAGTAGCAGCAGCATAAAAAGGGGGGGGGGGGGGGCAATATAAATAGTCCGGGTAGGCATTTGATTAACTGTTCAGCAGTCTTATGGCTTGGGGGTAGAAGCCATTAAGGAGCCTTTTAGACCTAGAATTGGCGCTCTGGTATCACTTGCCATGCAGTAGCAAAGACAACAGTCTATGACCAGGTGGCTGGAGTATTTGACAATTTTTAGGGCCTTCCTCTGACACCGCCTAGTATAGAGGTCCATAAAAAAATACATGTCCTCCCTAATCTTAAGGGCATCAACCACCACTGAGCTGAGTATAAATTGACAGGCAGCTAAACACCTTCTCACCATCAAGACTCTGGAAGCAGAAAATCAGCAATCTTCTGTTGGCTAAAACAACCAACCCAACGTAACATTAACCAATGTAACATTAATACAAAGCTAGCATGGTCTGACATTAGGAAACAGCAGGTAAATTATGTATAGCTAACATGTCAAGCAAAAGAGCCAAGCTAAGCTATCACTTTTTATCATGTCATGAATCTCAACAAAATAACCATGTAATTGTATCAAAGTTCACCAAAATAACCATCCACAACATCAGGTAAGTAGTTAAAGAATGTGTTATCTAGTAACAATGCTATAAAAGGCATATAAAGTGCAGATTGATGGAGATTGCAAAGGTACTGTATGCAGGTCAAGGTCACTAAGGGATGAATACTACTTACAGAACACTGCAAGGAGAGGGGGAGACAAACACACCTGTATGAAATGTATTCAAAACAAGAGTGTTATGGTAGGTCAACCAAGTTGAGAATGTATCACTACATAATATGACTTGTGTTCGGATCACTAGCCAGTTTAAATAGGATGTTCTCTAGTGGAAAATGTTTGAGAGCATTAAACAGTTTTATTGATGTGCTGAGTCACATCAAACTTTGGAATTTCTTACATTAAAAAACGTGTGAAACTTCAACTGAATTATTCTACTGCATATTAAACATGTCTGATCTTAGTGTATCTTTGTCACATTTGATGCTCTCAAAAGACATGCATCAGCAACCTGAAGCTTTCACCTCATGTCTGAAGATATGGAAGTCCATTAGATGAGATGGTAAGAGATATTATGTTGACAGATCTACCAAGACTGTAGCATATAGCCAGATCTGTAATTTAAGGATGTGAGGCTTGCTCTCTAACCTTACCGATATTGAATTTCTCAGTCAATATATAAAATGATATGAAACCATATCACCTCACAGACCTATATCTTCTTTAAACATCGGCCAGACTGTCTGTCAGTTGCTTCTGACTAAATCTACAGATGTGGCATCTTAATTTGATCACTCTTTTGTTGCTGATAATTTTCCTTCACCGCAGGAAATGCAAATGAGTTTTGTGATTTACATAAATTCACTGAAAACCCACACTAACACAGGGTTATATTAACAGTATTGCACTTTCCATGTAGCCTACTTTTGGCTAGCTAATAGCCTAACCACCAATCAGGCAACATGGTGGACTAAATGTTAAAATCCTGTTGCTGCAGGATTATTAATTTGAAATTATGCTGCGACAATATAGGTCAAATTAAGATCCAACATCTTTAATGTCTTCTACGAATATACAGTTGTACCCAAATAAACATTAGGGGGTTGAGGGGCTATATGCCAGTAAATGCAACCAGCCTTTCCCCCCAGTGATCCAATTCCTCAGATGGTAAATTATGAACAAAAAGGCCTGACTCACTGCTACGGCTAATTGACTGAAGTTGATGTTTCAGAACGATCAGGAGGAGCAAACAACGCTTCCGAGAAGATCAAGAAGAAATGGTTCCCTGTATTCCCACCCTCTCGCTTGTTTACCGGAAGATCTTTCTCCTCTGGAACGGGGAAAGCAAGGGTGCTTTGAGGGAAAGCAAGGGTGCTTTGAGGGAAAGCAAGGGTGCTTTGAGGGAAAGCAAGGGTGCTTTGAGTGAAAGCAAGGGTGCTTTGAGGGAAAGCAAGGGTGCTTTGAGGGTAAGCAAGGGTGCTTTGAGGGAAAGCAAGGGTGCTTTGAGGGAAAGCAAGGGTGCTTTGACAAATTAGTTACAGTTTGAGAGAGTAACATGTGAAGACACCCCACAAACGGTCTGTCCCTGGGCAGTTGTGCATTGTTGTTTTCCATGGCAGTTGCACCAGGGTTGCATGACTCCTGCCTTTTAGTTTCACAGTGTATCGAAGATTACGCAGACAGAATTACTGATATGATTCCTGTGAGCTCAGCCGGGAGTTTGGTTTGAAGGATGGGATTTGAAAATGGATCTACTGTATCCCACTATGCTTCCTTCTGCTGAGGTGTGGAGGGAGGGGAGCAGGGGGTTCACTGGAGTGACTGAGCAATACTGTCCTCTACAGGCTGTTCAGGGTAAATTAACTGTAGAAAATGTGAGAGGTGACTTGTTGTGATTAATCATTTACACCCTCAAGTAACATACGTTTTTATTTGTTTTTCAGTTTGACAGGTGACACAAATACAAGTAAAATACAACAACATTGATGTAGTAAGGTGAGATATATCCTTTAATTACTACCATCCTAAGGTAGTGTAACATGTTTTTGTGTACACACACAGCATTTGCCCTGGAGTCTTAGAGACTGTGTGTGTGTGTGATTATAACGTGCCTGATGAGAGGCAAATTGAACGTGCCATTGTTAGCTCCTGGGAAGCAGGAGTGATGTGACTGCTTGACAGTTCCCATTAGTGCATTTGACACCAACACAGGCACAGATGCTCCCGGTCAGTCATGGGCCTGGCTGCTTCTCGCCGCAACGGCCTGCTGACAGGTGGGTTTGTGGCACTCTGTCTCGTGGTTGACAGGGTGGCAAAGCAGGACTTTTTTCCTGTGGAATGCCAAGGACATAGGGTGATTCATACATATAAACCCCCGAAACACTCATGCTAATTAATTATTTATACACATGTTCGTGAAGAATTGATCACACAGCATCACACCCACACACACAACCACCCACCAACCCACAGCATCTCACACACAATCACCCACCCACCCACAGCATCTCACACACACACACACACACACACACACACACACACACACACACACACACACACACACACACACACACACACACGCAGGGTAAAGTGTACTGCGGCTTTAAAGCGGCAAGCACAAAGGCCCCTATCATGCACACACATATATACTGATTCTACATACACACACACACAAACACACACACACACACACACACACACACACACTCAAAAACAATCATAATTTACGCTGATGCTAATCTGTTCACCTTACCCCTATCAGTACAGTGTCTCTGCACATTGTAAATAGGGTATTGGAAGTGACCCTGTTTATATCTTCTTACTTTCTCGTGTTCTTCTTATTTTATTATATTTTTTTGATCTACCTACCTTATGTTATTTTTAGTGCTACATCGATGTTAATTACTGCGTTGTTGGGTTTGGAGCTTGCAAGAAAAGCATTTCACTGTACTTGTGCACATGCAGGGTTGGGTAGGTTATTTTCTAAATGTAATCTGTTACAGTTACTAGTTACCTGTCCAAAATTGTAATCAGTAACGTAACTTTTGGAATACCCAAACACAATAACGTAATCTGATTACATTCAGTTACTTTGAGGCATTAGAAGAAAACAAAAAGTATGTTACCAATTGAACCACATATATTGCAGGATAAATCAATGTTAAAGTTTACATAGCTGGCCATATGTGGATGTCAACTTTTACTTTATGAGTTGGTTATGTAGACTTCTTCTAACCCATCGCTTTCTACTACATATAATAATATGATTAAATTATATCTTTACATTAAAAACCAAAGTCTATCAGAATTCCAGTCATTCCAATAAATGTTATACCCCTTGATTTTCAAGAATAGGACTTGGAAATATGGAATATTAGCCAAATTGTTTTACCTGAGCATGACCCCAAAACTAAGGACTTATTAGCCAGCCCTACTCTGTTGTTTTTGAGTTTGTTGTCATGGAGGACTGATTGGGCTCATTGATTCGAGTTGAAAAATAAATGCTGCGCTCATGGAATGGCATGCTTTGAGCACTACTGAAAAGTGCTATTTACATGTGAAAAATGAATGTCACATGCTGCATTTGCTACAGGCCTATTGTTTAGCTTTTTGTTGGTGACACTTTCATATATTGATAATATGCAGCTGTGTCAAGAGCAAATCCACAGATGAAACAGTAACAAAAGGGCCTCCCCGTCTCTGTTTTGGTGAAAAGCTGAGGGATGGGCCATCCATGACAGACCATCCATGACATCAAAATGAAAAATGTAACCATGTTATGAGGCTATACAGTGTTTTGTTTACATTTACAATGTTTACTAACATTGGAGTAAAACAAGCTTATATTTTTAGTTCTCATGGAGTGTGACAGTTGAACTAAGCTTATGAGGCATTTGTAAGTTATATTCTTCAAGAATCAATGGAGATATATACTGTATATATATATATATATATATATATATATATATATATATATATATACAGTGGGGAGAACAAGTATTTGATACCCTGCCGATGTTGCAGGTTTTCCTACTAATAAAGCATGTAGAGGTCTGTAATTTTTATCATAGGTACACTTCAACTGTGAGAGGCACATTGTATGATTTTTAAGTAATTAATTTGCATTTTATTGCATGACATAAGTATTTGATCACCTACCAACCAGTAAGAATTCCGGCTCTCACAGACCAGTTAGTTTTTCTTTCAGAAGCCCTCCTGTTCTCCACTCATTACCTGTATTAACTGCACCTGTTTGAACTCGTTACCTGTATAAAAGACACCTGTCCACACACTCAATCAAACAGACTCCAACCTCTCCACAATGGCCAAGACCAGAGACAGTGTAAGGACATCAGGGATAAAATTGTAGACCTGCACAAGGCTGGGATGGGCTACAGAACAATAGGCAAGCAGCTTGGTGAGAAGACAACAACAAGATGACGGTCAATCATCCTCGGTCTGGGGCTCCATGCAAGATCTCACCTCGTGGGGCATCAATGATCATGAGGAAGGTGAGGGATCAGCCAAGAACTACACAGCAGGACCTGGTCAATGACCTGAAGAGAGCTGGGACCACAGTCTCAAAGAAAACCATTAGTAGCACACTACCCCGTCATGGATTAAAATCCTGCAGCGCACGCAAGGTCCCACCGCTCAAGCCAAAGCATGTCCAGGCCCGTCTGAAGTTTGCCAATGACCATCTGGATGATCCAGAGGAGGAATGGGAGAAGGTCATGTGGTCTGATGAGACAAAAATAGAGCTTTTTGGTCTAAACTCCACTTGCCGTGTTTGGAGGAAGAAGAAGGATGAGTACAACCCCAAGAACACCATCCTAACCGTGAAGCATGGAGGAGGAAACATCATTCTTTGGGGATGCTTTTCTGCAAAGGGGACAGGACGACTGCACCGTATTGAGGGGAGGATGGATGGGGCCATGTATCAAGAGATCTTGGCCAACAACCTCCTAACCTCAGTCAGAGCATTGAAGATGGGTCGTGGCTGGGTCTTCCAGCATGGCAATGACCCGAAACACACAGCCAGGGCAACTAAGGAGTGGCTCCGTAAGAAGCATCTCAAGGTCCTGGAGTGGCCTAGCCAGTCTCCAGACCTGAACCCAATAGAAAATCTTTGGAGGGAGCTGAAAGTCCATATTGCCCAGCAACAGCCCCGAAACCTGAAGGATCTGGAGAAGGTCTGTATGGAGCAGTGGGCCATAATCCCTGCTGCAGTATGTGCAAACCTGGTCAAGAACTACAGGAAACATATCATCTCTGTAATTGCAAACAAAGGTTTCTGTACCAAATATTAAGTTCTGCTTTTCTGATGTATCAAATACTTATGTCATGCAATAAAATGCTAATTAATTACTTAAAAATCATACAATGTGATTTTCTGGATTTTTGTTTGAGATTCCGTCTCTCACAGTTGAAGTGTACATATGATAAAAAATTACAGACCTCTACATGCTTTGTAAGTAGGAAAACCTGAAAAATCGGCAGTGTATCAAATACTTGTTCTCCCCACTGTATATATATATCCAAAAATGGATGTAGCAACTACAGATTGCCCGTTTAAGTCTATAAAAGTTGTTTGAGCATGTGTGCGTTAGGCCTATGGATGTATTTATTTTTTCAGCGTGAATTAGATTGAGCAATAATAGCCTAACTTTTATTCCATAGGCTGGGATCCGCACTATGCAGCTGTTGCAAGAGTGCATTTTTCACTGGGTGTCCACTGGTTTCAAAAACAATGGCTGATAGGCAGCTTACACTTCACTGAATTCAACCATTATTAGGTTCAAATACACATTTAGATTTGTGAACAGCCGTCCACAACAACCACAATCCATAAGGCACAAATAGCTAAATGAGAGAGCAGCAGTGTGATTCACACCAGTGCGCTATGTAGATAATAAGTGATGTCAATAATAAGTGATATCCGTATCGCCGTAGACTACACCACTACTGGCTTCCTTACATCTAATCAAATCGCTACCCTCTTTTACGCCGCTGCTACTCTCTGTTATTATCTATCCATAGTTACTAATAACTCTACCTACATGTACATAATACCTCAATTACCTCGACTAACCGGTTCCCCTGCATATTGACTCTGTACCGGTATCGCTATTGTTACTTTACTGCTGCTCTTTAATTACTTGTTCCTTTTATTTCTTATTCTTATTCATATTTTTTAAACTGCATTGTTGGTTAGGGGCTTGTAAGTAAGCATTTCACTGTAAGGTCTACACCTGTTGTATTCGGCGCGTGTGACTAAGACAATTTGATTTGATTTTGATTTATTCAAATTTGATCATTTTTGGACATAGATTGGACTGCAGCCTACAAAAGCCTATTCCTGCTCTTTTCCTGTGATCCATCAAATGTGTCATCATTGTGGTCTCTGACTTATGGTCAGACTCGCTCACGTTCAACAAATTTAAACTTGCGCCTTTTTTCAATGCTGAATTGAACGTCATTATGAAAACAGAGAAGTGTCAAAGATTTTTTTTCACAAACATCCTTTCTGAATTTAAAAGTAATCCTTTAAGTAATCGTCTAGTTTTTTAAAAGTGTCTGTAATCTGATTCCAATATTTTTGCTGGTAACGTAACCAATTATAGTTACTGTTTTTTGTATTCCCTTACATGTAACGGATTACACGTGACATTACAACTTAATTTAATTTTTTTTAAGTAAATACAGGAAAATAGCTGAAAGGGAAGGTGAACCAAATGTAAGAAGAACATGTAGGAAGAACTGTAAATGCAAAGGTTCATTTTCTCTTTTTGCAAGCGTTGAAATACAAACATTATTTGCTATAGGAGTAGATTAATTGTATTCAAACATAATTTGTCATATTGTAATGTTAATGACAAGTTTCCCAAAAATAGTAAAATCATTGGCATAAAGATATTAAACTTGAATTAAAAATCATTGCTAAGAAACCGTAAATAAGATGCTGATATTTGAGAAACGGAAACATCAAGGGAAGGCAGGAGGACATATCAAACCCCACATATCCTACAAATATGGACCTCATAAAGGAGCTTGCATTTCAGGACCCATGGGTGCTGATACAGGAAAATTAGAAATTTGTCAAATTCGTCATGTTTACCACATGTCTCTCTCTGAAATATGTTCCCATCCAATTTCACTTTAACTATTTTAATCTTGGACCCAATCATCACCATTCATTCTTAATGGGAAAGAGCAGTGATGGTTAACACAAAAAAAACATGTCATTGTGGTTTACTGCCCTTGCTGCACATCTTTGAACAATAGTGATTTTGCATGCAAACAAATCCAGGGTAAGAAGGCCTTAGTCGTGAAGTCTCAGACTCTGTCAGTTCAATGGGTTAGCTATCCCAAGGGGACTGGGTCAGCAGCAAGCCAATGCAATTTTCCCTCCATCCACTTTAAAGATTAATGTCAGCCATATTACTAGGTGCATGTTATGAACTCCAGAGGTGTGCCTGGATGTGTGTGTGTGTGTGTGTGTGTGTGTGTGTGTGTGTGTGTGTGTGTGTGTGTGTGTGTGTGTGTGTGTGTGTGTGTGTGTGTGTGTGTGTGTGTGTGTGTGTGTGTGTGTGTGTGTTGTAGGGAAGAGTGGGGTAAGTTGAGCCAAAGGGTTAGTTCAGCCACCTCTTGTTTCTAGGAAACCATACACAAAATGAATCATGTGACCAAATATTAAAGAAGAGGTCATAATGTCATGGAGTCTGTAAAGGAAGAAACCACATGGGAAAAGTGGTAAGCAAGTTAAATCCAAAAAACTGATTTTCACCAAGTCAAATGAATGTATTGCGTTAGAGGTTTCATGATGCTTGTGTCTAAACCAAAGTAGCTAGTTTTAAGATTGTTTTATACATCAGTTGGGGTCTCTATACACTCCTAAAATTAGCATGAAAGTGTATCCATGTAGCTGTGTGGGCTAATATAGTCAAAATGTTTGCTTTGGGGTAAGTTGAGCCAATGGCCACAATACCCCATAAAATGAAGATTACATTTTGTCTATTTTGTGTGTAATATGCTTAGTATTTTTGCAATGTATAATGCATATGAACTCAAGATATTGCATTTTCATTGTTACAGAGCAGACATCATCATGCCCCGTGTATATCAACGTAAAACAAGCAGGAGTCTAGCCCCCCATGAGGTTCTTGATAGAACAGCAAATGAAGTGAGAGAAGGGAAAAGTCCATTCCAGCAGCAGCAAGTGATGAAACAATAGACTAAATGACACTGAAGAGGTACATTGGCTAAAAATGAAACCACCATGTACCCGTGTGAAAGAGATACAACAGCGGAGGCACACAAGGTCTTATCTGATGACATGGAGACTGTGCATTCTAAACATATCAAGAATCTTGCTGACCAGTTTCATTTGACAAAATTTACTTAGTAGTCTCAAATGCAGAGAACATGCCTACGAATTGGCACATCAAAACAACATCCCTGTCTCAGACAACTGGTCAAGAAATGGAAGGGTAAGTGATATTGAACAGAGAGATCTATATCAGAATGTAGGTGTAACAGTATAGCTTCCGTCCGTCTCCTCGCACCAACCTGGGCTTGAACCAGGGACCCTCTGCACACATCAACAACTGACTCCCACTAAGCATCGTTACCCATCACTCCACAAAAGACCAGGCCCTTGCAAAGCAAGGGGAACAACTACTTCTAGGTCTCAGAGCGAGTGACGTCACCAACTGAAACACTATTAGAGCGCACCACCGCTAACTAGCTAGCCATTTCACATCGGTCACACTCACCCCCCTTTTGACCTCCTCATTTTCCGCAGCAACCAGTGAACCGGGTCAACAGCATCAATTTAACAGTATAGCTTCCGTCCCTCTCTTCACCCCAACCTGGGCTTGAACCAGGGACCCTCTGAACACATCAACCACAGTCACTCACAAAGCATCGTTACCCATCGCGCCACAAAAGGTACAGGGAACAACTACTTCTAGGTCTCAGAGCGAGTGACGTCACCGACTGAAACACTATTAGCGTGCACCACCGCTAACTAGCTAGCCATTTCACATCGGTCACATAGGCATACATTTAAGATATACTATAATACACCACACCCCCATTCCATTAATTAAACTTTGACCTCCACATTTACACTGTCCCTATGCACAACTTACCCCATACCTGAAGGTACAAACTCTGCCTACCCAGCAGGCCCAGAGAGCAAATCAAGCGCACTATAGGCCTACTGCTGGCCAATCGTATGGCTCAGTATATTCAACACTTTTATAAGCCTCTCAGCACAACAACAAGCACTGCAGCAGTAATGAATGAGTAGGAAAGTGTATCTATAGGCTTGTATTGTTGTTATTAGCGGCTTGGGTCTTTTTTAATATTTCACTTTCTCGAGTTTCACCATCAACTAGAGACTGTGTACCTTTTTGGTCAATGTCATTGGAGGAAAGAGAGAGTGGGAGGGATGTTGAGAGGCAGACCCTCAGTCTGCTGCTCTCTCCCTCCACTGAGACTGACCATCAGATGCAGGCACCATCAGCCCAGTAAAATAAAAATAAAAAGCCAATATTATTTAAATGTATGCTCACTCAGCTGTGCCTCACAAGTAATACAACAAAGGATCTATGACCAGTGTGATCATATAGCCTACCTCAAATTTTGAAATACATTTTTTTTGAATGGCCCAAACTACAATGCATTAGCAAGGCAATTCAAGCAAAGCAAATATGAGGTGATAATGTAGTGGGCCTTTAGCTTACTGCACAAACCTCATTGCTACAGTACTGTTTTTAATTGGTCCATTTTGCATAGGCCTACATTTTTTAAGTAATACAAAATAACAATCTGAGTTGTAGATCTCTGCTTGCATTTTAACTCAGAAAAGGTTGGTGACCCCTGTTCTAGAGTTTTCCCTGTTAACACTATCAACGTTTCCCTTTACTGTGGCAATTATGATCGAATTAACACAATATTAGCCACTTTCAATGCAACATACCTATGCAAAACGAACTATGCAAGAGATCTCTGATGTAGGCAAAATGCATCTGAGTAGGATTCTATTGCATTGACACCACTACTCAGCCCCTACCTACTCTGCACAGACTGGTGAGGCATAACCAATCAGAGCTGCAGTAGGCCTAAATGCAAATAGACCATTGCCATATATGGATCTGTACCATTTACTTTGAACTCAAATGTGTTTACAGCTTTAGCGGTTGTGAGTAGATGCGCTTGTTTTGAAATCAAAGCTAGAGCTACTGCACATGTACTCTAGCCATGTGCGCACATATTGTTCATATCCCTTGCTAGTTAGTGAGTTATCAGCCCAGTTATAGATAATTTGTAGTCAGCAATAGAAGAGTGATTGCTTCCTACAAGAGCACAAAATGTGTAAATATCTTTGAAAATAGTTATTTTGGGGGGTCTTAAAGGGGCAGTGTTGTAATTTGAGACAGGCTTCAATTAGCTAAGTAGCCAATAAGCAGAGGGTAGCATAGTTCTCTGTAATGATGGTATGAGAATAATAATGCATTTTATTTTGTAAAGTGGTATCTTCCATCAAACAACACAACAACATTTTCCGTCACCTCTGTGTCTGAAGGACAAGTGGATAAACAGGTTAATGTCAAGCCCTGCATGATTTTTTCCAAAGTCTCATGGAATGTTGAACACCACACATTTTTTTATTTATTTTTTATTTCACCTTTATTTAACCTGGTAGGCTAGTTGAGAACAAGTTCTCATTTGCAACTACGACCTGGCCAAGATAAAGCATAGCAGTGTGAACAGACAACACAAAGTTACACATGGAGTAAGTAAACAATTAACAAATCAAAAACACAGTAGAAAAAAAACATTGGTTGCTACTGTAGGCTGAATGATAGAACAGCTATTTCTAATGTTAAAATGTTATAGGATGAGTTTTCCCCATTGTTGTTGATGGTAGGCCACTCCGGTAGGCCTACATTTGGATCAAATAGCCACAGTAGTCTACTTGGCAACTGTTAAATCTGTTACTTAAAGCGGGTACAGCCTCAGTGTTCACAGTAAACCTGCGCTGGAAGTTGCACAGGATTTTCGCAATGTTTAAGTTTGCACTCAGAGTGAAAATTGATGCACACCCCTTCAAATAAGTGGATTCTGCTATTTCAGCCACACCGTTGCTGACAGCTAGGAGATCGAACACACAGCCATGTAATCTCTATAGACAAAAATTGGCAGTAGAATGGCCTTACTGAAGGGCTCAGTGACTTTCAACTTGGCACAGTCACAAGATGCCACCATTCCAACAAGTCAGTTGGTAAAATGTGTGCCCTGCTAGAGCTGCCCCAGTCAACTGTAAGTGGATTCATTGTGAAGTGGAAATCTCTAGGAGCAACAACGGCTCAGCCGCAAAGTGGTAGGCCACACAAGCACACAGAACCAAGTGCTGAAGCGCATTGCACTTAAAAATAATTTGTCTTTGGTTGCAACACTCACTACATAGTTCCAAACTGCCTCCGGAACAATGTCAGCACAATAACTGTTGGTCGGGAGCTTCATGAAAGGGGTTTCTATGGCCGAGCACCCGCACACAAGCCTAATATCGCCATGCGCAATGCCAAGCGTCGGCAGGAGTGGTGCAAAGCTGGTTGCCATTGGACTCTGGGCAGTGGAAAGATGTTCTCTGGAGTGATGAATCATGATTCACCATCTGGCAGGCCGACGGACAAATCTGGGTTTGGCGGATGACAGGAGAACGCTACCTGCCCGAATGCATAGTGCCAACTGTAAAGTTTGGTGGAGGAGGAATAATCATCTGGGGCTGTTTTTCATGGTTTGGGCTAGGCCCAAAGGATAGTGAAAGGACATCTTAACGCTACAGCCTACAATAATATTCTAGACGTTTATGTGCTTCCAACATTATAGCAACAGTTTGGGGAAGGCACTTTCCTGTTTCAGCATGATAATGCCCCCGTGCACAAAGTGAGGTCTATACAGAATCGGTTTGTCGAGATCGGTGTGGAAGAACTTGACTTGCCTGCACAGAGCCCTGACCTAAACCCCATCAAACACCTTTAGGATTGGACCGCCAACTGCGAGCAAGGCCTATTCACCCAACATCAATGCCTGACCTCACTAATGGTCTTGTGGCTGAATGGAAGCAAGTCCCCTCAGCAATGTTCCAACAACAACAGTAAAGCCTTCCCAGAAGAGTGGAGGCTGTTACATCAGCAATGGGTGGACCAACTCCATATTAATGCCCATGATTTTGGAATGAGATGTTCGAAGAGCAGCTGTCCACATGCTTTTGGTCATGTAGTGTATATGTAGATCTCTTTGTTAGAAAGAATACTCTATGTCCCTTGACATAGTGATTCTGAATGTAAAAAAAATGCTCAACTAACTCAACTAAGAGAGTTCAAAATAGGCTGAAAGAGACAAATGGTCTCACTGACAAACAGGCAGATATTAAAACATAGAAAGAAGGAGCAATAGAGAGAGTGAGAGAGGACATACAGAATTGGGCATGATTTACCCTCCTCTCATCACTCCATCCCCTCTAGCAGTCTATAGAGCAGACAGATAAAGCTGTCAGTCTGAGCCCTGTCCGACGGGGAGAGGAGAGGGAGGAAGAGGAGGTGGGGTGAGTGCCACCTGATAAAGTGCTCTCTTTCATGCCCGAGGAATCAGAAAAAAATGATGTTTTTAGACCAAATAAAAGAGTGTATCGTTACACTCTCGCCTTCCCTGACATAATCTTTTGAATCAGCCCTTGTCAACGCCAATGATGCAGGATGTCTCCGAGCACGAGGGGTTGCTGCCAAAATGAACTGTCCACATTGATTAACATTCTCCAGTACCTCTCCTCTCCTTTGTGTAAAGTTGTTGCTCATCCAGAAAATGAGTAATGTGGTTTATCTTGCCAGCCCTCAGCGCTATTCATCATAGGGCTAGATTGGTTGATAGCTGCCAGTGATATTTACATTAATTAAGACTGGAGATGTACAGGTACGTGCTCATGACTGGAGGAGCTGTTCAATGGCATTGTTGTGATGGCATATTAGTTGGCAGTTGCTCAATTCAACTTCTATTCCACATTGGTTCAGTGTAATTTCACCGCAATGACGTGGAAACAATGTTGATTCAACCAGTGTGTGCCCAGTTGGACAATGGTAGGTTTGTTCGGAGATTTGATTGTATCTCAGTTTTTTTTGCACACTTGAGTTGGTGGGTATGATTGAGAACACTCTTAGAAAGGTTCCTTATAGAGCCATGAAGGGTTCAATCAATTGCTTCATATATGGAACACCTAAAAGTTCTAGATAGAAACCATTTACAGAATTCTTTGATCCGAACCCTACAGGATGTTCTTCACTGAAACAAAATGGTTCCATATAGAACCCTGCATGGTTCCTTACGGCTACTACTATTAAATAGTCATATTTTCCTAAGAATATAATTTAATAAACAATTAAATTATGGACAAAAGAATACCAGTATAGTTTTTAGAATTTGTCATTAAAATTAGTTTTTCAACCATTCCACAAAACTATAGTTTTGGCAAGTCGGTTAGGACATCTACTTTGTACGACACAAGTAATTTTATTTACAATTTTACCCCCTTTTCATGGTATCCAATTGTTAGTACTATCTTGTCTCATCGTTACAACTCCTGTACGGGCTCGAGAGAGTCGAAGGTCGAAAGCCATGCGTCCTCCGAAACACAACCCAGCTCGCATCCAACCCGGAAGCCAGCCGCACCAATGTGTCGGAGGAAACGCTGTGAACCTGGCGACCTGGTTGGCGAGCACTGCACCCGGCACGCCACAGGAGACACTAGTGCGCGATGCGACCGGCAGGTCGCGGCCGGCTGCGAGAGAGGCTGGGCGCGAACCCAGGGTCTTTGGAAAGCAGCTGGCGCTGCGATGCAGTGCCCTAGACCACTGCGCCACCCAGAAGGCCCCAAGTAATTTGTCCAGCAATTGTTGACAGACATATTATTTAATAAAAAATTCACTGTATCACAATTCCAGCGGAACAGAAGTTTAAATACACTAAGTTGACTGTGCCTTTAAACAGCATACAAAATTCTAGGAAATTATGTTATGGCTTTAGAAGCTTCTGAAATGTACTGGATGTACTTCAAGGCCTACCTTCAAACTCAGTGCCTCTTAGCTTGACGTCATGGGAAAATCAAAAGAAATCTGCCAAGACCTCAGAAAAGAAACTGTAGACCTCTACAAGTCTGGTTCATCCTTGGGAGCAATTTCCAAATGTCTGAAGGTGCCACATTCATCTGTACAAATAATAGTACGCAAGTTTAAACACCATGGGACCATGCAGCCGTCATATCGCTCAGGAAGGAGATGCGTTCTGTCTCCTAGAGATGAATGTACTTTGGTGTGAAAAGTGCAAATCAATCCCAGAACAACAGCAAAGGACCTTGTGAAGATGCTGGAGGAAACAGATACAAAAGTATCTATATCCACAGTAAAACAAGTCCTATATCGACATAACCTGAAAGGCCGCTCAGCAAGGAAGAAGCCACTGCTCCAAAACTGCCATAAAAAAAGCCAGACTACGAATTGCAACTGCACATGGGGACAAAGATCGTACGTTTTGGAGAAATGTACTCCGGTCTGATGAAACAAAAATAGAACTGTTTGGCCATAATGACCATCATTATGTTTGGAGGAAAAGGGAGGAGGCTTGCAAGCTGAAGAATGCCATCCCAACCGTGAAGCACGGGGGTGGCAGCATCATGTTGTGGGTGTGCTTTGCTGCAGGAGGGACTGGTGCACTTCACAAAATAGATAGTGTCATGAGGAAGAAAAATTATATGAATATATTGAAGCAACATCTCAAGACATCAGTCAGGAAGATCAAGCTTGGTCGCAAATGGGTCTTCCAAACGGACAATGACCCCAAGCATACTTCCAAAGTTGTGGCAAAATGGCTTAAGGACAACAAAGCCAAGGTATTGGAGTGGCCGTCACAAAGCCCTGATCTCAATCCTATAGAAAATGTGTGGGCAGAACTGAAAAAGTGTGTGCGAGCAAGGAGGCCTACAAACCTGACTCAGTTATACCAGCTCTGTCAGGAGGAATGGGCCAAAATTCACCCAACTTATTGAGGGACGCTTGTGGAAGGCTACTCAAAACGTTTGACCCAAGTTAAACAATTTAAAGGCAATGCTACCAAATACTAATTGAGTGTATGTAAACTTCTGACTCACTGGGGATGTGATGAAAGAAATAAAAGCTACTATTATTCTGACATTTCACATTCTTAAAATAAAGTGGTGATCCTAACTGACCTAAGACAGGGAATTTTTACTAGGATTAAATGTCAGGAATTGTGAAAACTAAGTTTAAATGTATTTGGCTAAGGTGTATGTAAACTTCTGACTTCAACTGTATGTGCACTGATGGCCAGGGAGGCATCTCTTTATTTGAATGATGGCCAACGTCAACTGGCTGACTTCTTTAAAATACTATAAAACTTTGTCTTCTACTCCGTTCTCCACACCCCAAACAGCAGACCTCACGCATACAGTTGAAACAATCACAGGTTCAAGTTACAGTGCAGCATCCCTGGATTGAAAGCATGTTGTGGGGTTAAGGGCATTTCTCAAGGGCCCAATGGGAGGGGAATGTTTTGAGGATGTGAACCCAGCAGCCCTCCAGTTGTCAGATCAACTTTGCAATTTTTCAAGGGTGCGGCCGGAGATTCAAAGTCTCACTCCTGTCACAGGTCCAACTCCTTAGACGCTGGGCTACCTACCGTCAGTACACTATGGGTTGTTGCCTGACTGGTTTCAGAGAAGAAGAAAAAAGGAGCAAATACATGACTGAATCTTCAGAAATAAGCACGAGTTAATAACGTTAGCTAGCTAGCTTACAAACATTCTCAAATTTGAATAACGTTTAAAATGTATTTATCTAGCCTATAGTTTATCATATGACTTTGGCTTCATATATTTGAATTAATGCTTACCTTAATATATTGAAAAATGACATGCTTATTGGTAGCCTACTTGCAAGTTGGTTCAACCACCGTCTTCTTGCGTGTTCATGCTGAACTGGCAGTGGGTTTGGAATGGCAGTTATAATTGGAATTTACAGAAAGGTTCTATATAGATCCCCTTTTTGTCTAAGACTGTATGCTTTTATTCAATTTAGTTTGCAACACCACAGGCATTCAGAATTAAGCAACAATGTTTCAAAATATGAATTCCACAGAGCGCTAACAGTGTCAGATGTCAACAAGCCAGTTTTCCATCCAGGCGAATTCATGCAGCAGCATCATTAATATATATATAAATGTAAACGCAAAACAACTGAAAAGGGCATGTTAGCTGTCCTTTCAGAGTTTTATGTGACTGGGTTAGCTGTTGCTAGCTGTTGTTTTCTAAAATCCCCATTACACTCTGGGGTAGGGATTGAACCCTCATAGTTATTTGCCTTCACTTGGTATATAAATAGAACCCTTTTTAGTGAAGTTCTTTAATCTCGTCCAAAGAACTAAAAGGTTCTATATAGCACTCCAAAGAACCCTTTTTTTCTAAGAGTGTAGGATTTCATTGTGGATGTAGGCTTGCAGGCTCAGTATATGTGTATTCATCTTGTCATTAGGATGATCATTGATAGACAAAACATTCATCCGTAAAAAGCCCTGCAAGCACAGCAATGAAAATAAAATGTTATGCACACTCTGGATTAATCAAGGAACAGTTCAGTCTAATAATATAGTAACATAGCATGCTCCTCAAGAGGATTACAAAAAAAGACATAGACATCCATACAGTATATTGCAGTAGGGTGTATGGCAAAGAGAAGGTGAGCTGATTCTCAATCCTTCATTTTCCTAATGGTGGTTAGAGTGACAGGGTAGACAGGTTGCAGAAGGCCGGGTGGTGACCCAGGCTGATAGATGTGGCAGTAGTGACAAGGGTAAGTAGCTCTGTGCTGCCCTCAACGTCCAAACAGACACCTTCAGCACTCCCACTTGTCCAGGAGTAGAGCTCTAGGGGGCAGCTCTGTGGCGGTCAATGCTGATAAAGAAACAATACAAAAGTATACATCCCAAATGGATGCAAAATGGAACATATTGCAAGGGCTATTTTTTCAAATACAGTATACTGTAGGTTAGTATAGGTTTCTGTACATACAGCTCTGGAAAAAAATTAAGAAACCATTGCAAAATTATCAGTTTCTCTGGTTTGACTACTTATAAGTATGTGTTAAGGTAAAATTAAGATTTTGTTTTATTCTATAAACATCTGACAACATTTCTCCCAAATTCCAAAAAAAAATAATGACATTTAGAGCATTTACTTGCAGAAAATGACAACTAGTCAAAATAACAAAAAATTATGAAGTGTTGTTAAATCTCGAATAATGCAAAGAAAATAAGTTCATATTCATTTTAAAACAACACAATACTAACGTTTTAACTTAGGAAGAGTTCAGGAATCTAAATTTGGTGGAATAACCCTGATTTTCAATCACAGCTTTAATGCGTCTTGGCATGCCCTCCACCAGTCTTTCACATTGATGTTGGGTGACTTTATGCCACTCCTGGTGCAAAGATTCAAGCAGCTCGGCTTTGTTTGAAGACTTGTGACCACCCATCTTCCTCTTGATCACGTTCCAGAGGTTTTCAATGTGGTTCAGGTCTGGAGATTGGGCTGTCCATGACAGGGTCTTGATCTGGTGGTCCTCCATCCACACCTTGATTGACCTGGTTGTGTGGCATGGAGCATTGTACTGCTGGAAAAAACAATCCTCAGAGTTGGGGAACATTGTCAGAGCAGAAGGATTCAAGTTTTCTTCCAGGACTACCTTCTACGTGGCTTGATTCATGCGTCCTTCACAAAGACAAATCTGCCTGGTTACAGCCTTGCTGAAGCACCCTCAGATCATCACCGATCCTCGGTACGAGACACTGTGGCTTCTAGGCCTCTACAGGTCTCGCACCCACTGTGAAATTTGGTGGAGGATCGGTGATGATTTTTCTTATATCTCTCAGATATAGGACAGATACTTCAGAACAAACTTATTTTAGATTTTTTGGGGGGACTATCAGTTGTTCCATGTAGTCATTCTGTAATTTAATGCATTTGTATGAGTCAATAGCACTATGGCCAAATAAAAATGATCTGCAAATATTTTTTTGATATACACTACCAGTCAAAAGTTTTAGAACACCAATATATATTTTATATTTGATATTCTTCAAATGAAAGCTTTGCACACTCTTGGTATTCTCTCAACCAGCTTCACAATCATCAAGTTTGCGGACGACACAACAGTGGTAGGCTTGATTACCAACAACGACGAGACGGCCTACAGGGAGGAGGTGAGGGCCCTCGGAGTGTGGTGTCAGGAAAATAACCTCACACTCATCGTCAACAAAACTAAGGAGATGATTGTGGACTTCACGAAACAGCAGAGGGAACACCCCCCTATCCACATCGATGGAACAGTAGTGGAGAGGGTAGTAAGTTTTAAGTTCCTCGGCGTACACATCACAGACAAACTGAATTGGTCCACCCACACAAACAGCATCGTGAAGAAGGCGCAGCAGCGCCTCTTCAACCTCAGGAGGCTGAAGAAATTCGGCTTGTCACCAAAAGCACTCACAAACTTCTACTGATGCACAATCGAGAGCATCCTGTCGGGCTGTATCACCGCCTGATACGGCAACTGCTCCGCCCACAACCGTAAGGCTCTCCAGAGGGTAGTGAGGTCTGCACAACGCATCACCGGGGGCAAACTACCTGCCCTCCAGGACACCTACACCACCCGATGTCACAGGAAGGCCATAAAGATCATCAAGGACAACAACCACCCGAGCCACTGCCTGTTCACCCCGCTATCATCCAGAAGGCGAGGTCAGTACAGGTGCATCAAAGCTGGGACCGAGAGACTGAAAAACAGCTTCTATCTCAAGGCCATCAGACTGTTAAACAGCCACCACTAACATTGAGTGGCTGCTGCCAACACACTGACTCAACTCCAGCCACTTTAATAATGGGAATTGATGGGAAAATGTAAAATATATCACAAGCCACTTTAAACAATGCTACCTAATATAATGTTTACATACCCTACATTATTCATCTCATATGTATACGTATATACTGTACTCTATATCATCTACTGCATCTTTATGTAATACATGTATCACTAGCCACTTTAACTATGCCACTTTGTTCACATACTCATCTCATATGTATATACTGCACTCAATACCATCTACTGTATCTTGCCTATGCCGCTCTGTACCATCACTCATTCATATATCTTTATATACATATTCTTTATCCCCTTACACTTGTGTCTATAAGGTAGTAGTTTTGGAATTGTTAGCTAGATTACTTGTTGGTTATTACTGCATTGTCGGAACTAGAAGCACAAGCATTTCGCTACACTCGCATTAACATCTGCTAACCATGTGTATATGACAAATAAAATTTGATTTGATTTGATTTGACCTGGAATGCGTTCCCAACAGTCTTGAAGGATTTCCCACATATGCTGAGCACTTGTTGGCCACAGAATGCTGTGGTAGCCATGCTGTTTAAGTGTGAATTCTAAATAAATCACATGCAGTGTCACAAACAATGCACCTCCACACCATAACACCTACTCTTCAATGCTTTACTGTGGGAAATACACATACGGAGATCATCCGTTCACCCACACCGCATCTCACAAAGACACCGCAGTTGTAACTAAAAATCTCCAATTTGGACTCCAGACCAAAGGACAAATTTTCACCAGTCTAATGTCCATTGCTCGTGTTTCTTGGCCCAAGCATCTTTCTTCTTCTAATTGGTGTCCTTTAGTTGTGTTTTCTTTTCAGCAATTTGACCATGAAGGCCTGATTCACACAGTCTACTCTGAACAGTTGATATTGAAATGTGTATTTTACTTGAACTATGTGAAGCATTTATTTGGCCTGCAATTTCTGAGTTGCAGTTCAACTCTAATGAACTTATCCTCTGTAGCAGAGGTAACTCTGGGTCTTCCATTCCTGTGGCGGTCCTCATAAGAGCCAGATTCATCTTGGTGCTTGATGGTTTTTGCGACTGCACATGATGAAACTTTCAAAGTTCTTGAAATGTTCCATATTGACTGACCTTCATGTCTGAAAGTAATGATGGACGGTCATTTCTCTTTGCTTATTTGAGCTGTTCTTGCCATAATATGGACTTGGTTTTTTACCAAATAGGGCTATCTTCTGTATACCACCTCTACCTTGACGCAACACAACTGATTGGCTCAAACACATTAAGGAAAGAAATTCCACAAATGAACTTTTAAGGCATACCTGTTCATTTAAATGCATAAATGTGACCTTGTGAAGCTGGTTGAGAGAATGCCAAGAGTGTGCAAAGCTGTCAAGGCAAAGGGTGGCTATTTGAAGAATCACAAATATAAAACATATTTTGATTTGTTTAACACTTTTTTTGGTTAAACGATTCCATATGTGTTATTTCAGAGTTTTGATGTCTAAACTATTATACAATGTAGAAAATAGTAAAAACTTGACCGGTAGTGTATTTTCTTGACCCTTCAAGGAGTCTTCATTCTAAATCAAACAGCAAAATGATACTTGGTATGACCTTAAAACAATTCCATATGGCTTTGTAGAAACCCCCAATTGTTTAGTTATTTTTCATTTGAAGGTTGTTTAAAGCTGGATAAAATTGGCTAACTGCTTGACAAGCCTGTCAAATTGAACTTTCTCCCAGTGTCGTAATGTAGAGACATATTCGCAGTTATAGCGAATCTTCTGCACATTTTGTTATGAGGCTGAGAGAAAATGTAGCAGTTTTAAACAGGGTTTGGAACCCCCAAAAATATCCAATCTTTTCATTCTGAACAGAACCATAGTTTTTTTTCATTCAACTGTCCCGACCAGCAAAATACAGTTCTGAACAGGTTTGAACAAAAAAAAAGTTAAAGTTTATATCGTTCCTTTCTCTTTTTATACATTTAGCCCCACAATAAATTACTAAGCAAATCTGTGTGGATAGACCAGCTGGCAAGCTATTTACATGCATTGGACAGACGAGTGTAGGGCGCGAGATGCGACTGAAATTTTGTGGGTGGGGAGAGAGCGAGAAAGGGTGGAGGAGGAGGCTTGGCTTGAAGTGCTGGGCATCTTGTTAGGACAATCATTATCTGTAACGTGTGCGCTGGGTGTCGGGAAGCAAGTTCAGGGAGTGAATAATTTAATAAATGAAAACATAATACAAAACAAGAAACACGAGCAATGCACAGGCATGAAACTGAAACAATGACACCTGGGGAAGGAACCAAAGTGAGTGACATGTATAGGGCAGGTAATCAAGGAGGTGATGGAGTACAGGTGAGTGTCATTATGCGCTGATGCGCGTAACAATGGTGACAGGTATGCGCCATAACGAGCAGCTTGGTGACCTAGAGGCCGGAGAGGGAGAACACATACTGCCGGAACATAAAATAACTTTATTAACCAGTTCCCATGCTTTTAAAATGTGGTTATGTCTGGACGAGTAGATCACTTTCATTTGCGCTTCTGATTCTGTTAACTCTCCTGTTGTGTTCGTTTCATGCTTATTAATTCTGTGTTCCCGGTCCAAAATGACCGCCCCATTATAGCTGATTATAAATCCATAATAATACATATATTACCACCTAATGTTGTGTTAGATCTTTTTATCAACTTAAGTTCTTGTGAACATTACAAGTTTGAACTTCTATTTGCTATTTGTGGCCTGTAGGCCTCATTGACCTGAGCTCATGAAAACTTGTTTTTGTGTAAAAAAAAAAAGCATAATGTATGGACTATTTTGACTATAACAAATACTCAGATACTTGCTATTTATCACAGACTACTTTGTGTGTGTGTGTGTGTGTGTGTGTGTGTGTGTGTGTGTGTGTGTGTGTGTGTGTGTGTGTGTGTGTGCTCAAACACACATGCATGTGGGGGTCTGGGAGAGGAAGTGTGTCCATCTGATGAATAGGCATGTGCCCAAACTCAATTTTATACACTAATTGTAGTCTCACCCATTAATTTCTCATTTCTAAATAAAACACCCAAAATGTAATGATAATCAGCTAAATGTATTTTGTGTGTTCAGATGCCCTGTGTGGACAAAGTCATGGAACTTTATGACAATCAGATTAAATGATTACATTTTCCAGAGAGAAAACTTGTAAATTGGTCCAATTCGACCGGAACACAGAAGGACGGTTAATCAATTCTGTTTTCCGGTCTGAACCAGTTCCAACCACAGTTTTTAAAGCTATTTTACTGCAATTCTACACATTTTGCCATGAGGCTGAGAGACAATGTTCCCGTTTTAAAGCAAATTTCCTGTAATTCTAAACATTTAGACATGGCTTATGACGTGTTAATTTGCTATCTGGGGGACCCGTGCTTTAGAGGGCCTGTCATGCCAAATAATGTCCCCTGGGCAAAAAGTGTCCCCTTCTGCGTCACAATGGGATTAGAAAAAACGATTAGCGTTAGTTGCTATATTAACCATTTGGAGATCATTACAGCCTAAATTACGTTCTTTTCATCTTCACTGTGCAAACAAGGCTGATTTCCGCGACAATTCCACTTGTTTAAACAAGTTTTGTTTCACTAATAAAATGAAAACATTACTTCCACCTACTTTTGAGTACTTTGTTACCACAACAGCATGAAATCCATGTCTTAAACGTTGCTACTTTTCGGAAATGGCAAAGAAAACATGTCGTTTTGGGGGACTCCCGACTGGCATAGCAGTCTAGCGCACTGCATCACAGTGCTAAAGGCATCACTACAGACCCTGGTTTGATCCCAGGCTGTATCACAACCGGCCGTGATCAGGAGTTCCATAGGGTGGCGCACAATTGGCCCAGTGTCGTCCGGGGTAGGGTTTGGTCGGTGTCAGCTCTCAATGTAAATAAGAATTTGTTCTGAACTGACTTACCTTGTTAAATAAAGGTGAAATAAGAAAATATTCTTGACACATTAAAATGACTTACCTTACAGATCACAAAGTCAACAAATTTCCACACAAATCCATTTGATTCATACACTGGCTGGTCTGACTGTCATGTTTTTATATTATTTTAACACTGAAATAATATCATTTCAGTAGTCCTATATCATGATTAATGTTTTCCTATCTTGCATAGCTCATTAATACACCCTTGTGGTTGAATATATATGTATCTATTGTAGGTATGAGGATACTCCAATAAATAAAATTAAAAATAACAAAAAAATGTAACGTTATTTAACTAGTCAAGTCAATTAAGAACAAATTCTTATTTACAATGACGGCCTACCCTGGCCAAACCTGGACGACGCTGGGTCAATTGTGCGCCGCCCTATGGGACTTCCAATCACGACCAGATGTGATACAGCCTGGATGAATAATGTACCATCAAAGGATTCCTTATAACTTACAATAATGAACACCTTGTTAAACAGATTTTTTTGTACACTCACATGGCAATTATAGACTAAAATACTGAATTCTGGTGTGTGGAATATAGAGGAGGTGGTTGCTGTGTGGGTAGGAAGTTCTGCCTGACACTTGTTCTCAACAGACAGCCAGTTTCGGAAAGGGGATTTTAAGAGGGAGACTGCAAAGTCCAGGCACTGCTTCTCGCTTTGTTCTAAGTGTTTGCAGTGCGAGTGTTTTTAGTTCATCTGTGTATGTGCCCAGTATGATAGAGCAAAAACTTTCTTAGCAGATAATGACAACATGACAACAACAGTCGCTGTAGATGATGTAATGAAAGTTGGAGGGTGGTTGGTAATGGAGGACATCAGGTGGATCCACGTCTAGGTGTTAGGCAGAACCCCTAGGTCCTGGAGAACAGGAGCAGAGTTAAAGAAAACAGGGGAGGAGCCAGAGACATAAACAAGCAAACACACAGGTTATACTTTACTGGGAGAAAATGTGATGGATTAGTGCAGTGTTATAAATGGGAGATATGTACTTTTCAACACTTTTGGAAGGTATAGCCTACCTTAAGCTGGTCCCCATCCGACTCAGAGCACAGAGAATCAGACTGATCCGAACTCACTGATTCTGGTGGATGGGATGCCTCCTGGGGGGCTTGGACAGTTGATGGTCCTAAAGTCATTTGGAGAGGTAAATTGAAGAGGTACATTTTCTTAGAAGCTCAACAGAACCACCATTTCTTGCTTTCTCAAATGTCAACCAAAGCTTAATAACATACTTTGTCTATTGGGCTTCACCGAAGTGTAGGGTGTCAGTGCTTCAGTGGTCGACTGCCCAACTGATCTAACTGGAGAAGATTGCTGGCTTACACCGAGGTAACACTAGGAAGTCCATTTTGTGTGCAAATGCAAATAGTTATTATCTGAGATTTTTTATATTCACCTTAACAGATAGTGACCCCAGCTGGGAGCGAAAGAACAGTGAGGTTTCCGAGGTCTCGCCTTCCTTTCATCCTACCTTCCAAAGCAAGTAATTGGCCTGGATGTCATAGCACTTGGTCCTCTTCTTGATTCTGCTCCAGTAGCTCTTCTTCTGTTTCTCCTGCACCTTGTCCATGTTCAGTCTCACCTTGACTAATAACAGCAATTATATTTCATATTACAAATACATTTCTTATAGATCTCTTGGAGGGAGCGGACAATAATTTTTACCTTGTCAAAAAACAATCAAGGGACTTGCCCATGGCAGTCTTGAGGTTCTAGTTGGTCCATTCACCAAACCTGAAGGAGGAGGTAGGAAAGCAATATCTATTGACAATGTAATATATAGAAATATGTCTGATTAGGTACAATGGAAAAACAAAAACAAATTGTAAAAAATAAATAAAACAAATAATTAGTGACAGAATATAACCTAGAACATCCGTACCTTGTTCCAGCGTTCATGACCTCGGTCACTCAAGATGACCTCTGAAGAACCTTGGGTTTTGAAGATGTCCATCATCGCCTTGGAGGTGGCCTCACTAGTCTCATCCTTGATGGGTATCATACAACACTAAAATCTATTTTTGGTTCCAAGCACCCTTTTTAATGGGTTTACAGAAGAGAATTTAGAGTTGAGCACATACTCTTCTTTTACTGACCTTAATGGGTATTGCCTCCACCCTCTTGGTAAAGTGATTGGTCGCCGTCAGACACCAGATGTTGCCATTCCTGGATTTCGTGAATGGTCCGATGAGGTCCACCCCTAACATTTAGTGTTAGAGAGAAGATTACTTTATTCTTACCCGTATCTGTGTCATACAGTATGCAGATTTTCACACACACACACACACACACACACACACACACACACACACACACACACACACACACACACACATTCTATAATATTGAACTCTGCTGTGGTCAAATAAAGCAACCATTACAAAACAATTTATCAGGGCAACATTTTAATTGGGGCACTTACCGATCATGTGCCATGGTGAAACAACTTTGATGGGCTTCAACTCAGGTGCCACACTCTTCGCCCTCTCAAACCTCTGGCAGGCTAGACAGGGTACTGACCTTTAAACAAAAACTGACAAATTGAAACATTGTGTGCTCTCTGAAATGACATTCTTTCTGTCTTCCACTCTCTTCTCACCTCTCTCTCCTTCTCTCACTTTCATCCTGTCTTTCTCACAGGTAGGCAGCAGGTAGTCACCATCAAAAACACCGGGGGGGGGCACTTTTTGGCAGGGGGACACAATTTGGCATGACAGGCCCTGTATCCTAAAGCTCGACCCCCAGCCCCGCACTACGAGTTATATAGAACAGAGTGCAATGGGCTGAAATGTTCTTCAAGCAGATTGACCCCAATGTAGCAGTCCATCAAGCAGAAATTGCAGGCTTTCACATTGACATGGTAATTTCCAGCCAAAGTCCTTTTCGAGGATGTTAACCACTCCACTTCCTCTATGGTAGCATGTATTGAGGGTACTAATATATTTCGTTGATATTTTTAGGCAAGACGTTACCATACAACACAATGATATCACTTACAGAGACACGTTCATTATCAGCTCATTAACGTGAACACAGTGGAATCCATTTGGAAAAAAGCAAATGTCACATCAGCAGTCATAGCAGGGACCTGATGAGAGGTGTTCATCACCACAGAGGGATGCATTGCAGATGTAGGACCTTCATTTGCTGTAGCAAACTGGCTCAAATTAAAATCCTAAATCTGTATCACCTCCCTGACCATAGAGAAACAGATTTCTCTGAAAATCTCTATATAAATAATTATGCACCCAAATGCATCACATGAACAATAAACTTGATCCACGTCAGATACTGTACATCACAATACACATTCTGGACTGTAAGTAGACTACCTTCAATTGTGCTCAGAATAGATCGATGCCAGAGCAATTTATAAATTGGACTGTATATTACTTGACATTAACGTTAATAATGCTTTATGTCTTAGTGAAGACTTTGTTTTTGTTTTTATGTTGTATCACAATTTATGTACTCCATAAATTATTGTTATTACCTCATGGATAATGAGAATAAATCTGCTGGATAAATGACATCTGCTACATATCCCGAGCTAGCTTAGCCTCGTGGGGTCAGATGGAGAGGGAGGACGGCGGACATCTCTGCGGAAATGGAGTCCCTAGAGAAAGCAAGAACAAGATCAGGAGCAGTGCAGTATTATCATAAGGAGATGTATACTTGGAAAACAGAGGAGGAATGGAGGGGAAAAGAGAGGGAGAAGAGGTCTAAAAGAGAGAGGGAAGAAGAGGGTGAGCTTGAGTCAGATAAAAATGGTTGGGAAAGGGAGATGGTTTGTTAAAGAAGAATGGTAGAAAGTGTAAGCAGAGGGAGCTGAAGACAGGAGGAGAAATGGAAGTGAGTGAGAAGTATCGGAGGTGGTAGGTGTGGTGAAGTTATCAGAGACTGAGTTATGCACGGAGGGTCAGGAAAAAGATGAGTCATGGTGGGTGAAAAAATAGTTGGGTAACGTGGAATCGGTGAGGGTAACCAGAAGTGGTCTAGTGATAATTGTTTGTGTTTCTGTTGGTCAGAGGGAGAATGTTCTCGGAGTAAAATTAATGGGGGCAAAACAAGTGAAATGTTTCACTCTCAAGAAAAGGGCACCACTGAAAGGAGTGACAACTGGGGTAGCAGTAAATATAAAAGTTGACCAGCTGAGGGGAAAAATTCCCGGTGTATGTGATGCTTGTCATTTGATGCGACGCAGACAGGATGGTGAGAGTGGGGAAACAGAGGAGTCATTGTCTGTCCTTTTGAGTATTGAAGTTGAGTCTTTGCCTGAAAAAGTCAAGTTAGGATATATAAGTTATCCTGTACAAGCGTATGTGCCAAATACATTACAATGCTACAGGTGTCAAGCTTATGGGCATGTGGCAGCAGTGTGTAGGAGGGAGGTTCCAATGTGTGAGAAGTGTGCACAAGGGCATGAGACAAAGGAATGTGTAGTATTAGGGAAAGTAGTGGAATGTCTTAATTATAGGGGTGCCCATGGAGCTGGGAATCAGAAATGTCCTGTGCGAGAGAGGCAGGTTGATGTTTCCAGGGTTAGAGTAGTGCAAAATGTATCATATGTTGAGGCAGTGAAGAAAGTAGAGGTAAATGGGTTAAGGGGGAGGAGTGGTGAGAGTAGTAGATACAGTATGTACCAGTACAGAGGGATAGACCAATAAGTGATATAAGTTTCAGTAAGATTGGATTTTTAGCATTTCTAGCAATGGTTATCAACTGTACTGCAATGATGGAATGGAAGTCGCAGAAAATTGAGGTTGTGGGGGCAGCTGCAGAGAAGTATTTGTGTGTGCGAGACTTGACATCAGAAGAGTTACAGAGTGTGTTAAGTGGTGATGTCCCATTCTTTCAGGATGATGTCATGAGGTAGGAATAAATACATTTAATTCGTGGAGTAGGATGGTGATCATTTTATTTGATACACTTTTGAAATTAGTGAGTGTAGTGTTAGATGGCATGGTATAACACATTTTTATTTTTCAAGCAAAGTATAAGGGAGTTGTACTCCAGTCTAGTAGGTGGCGGTAATGCAACAAATTGGATGCCAACCGCCGTTAAACGTCATAGAAGAAGAAGAAGACTACATTTCCCAGTCCTAGCTAACTCGTTTTGATTTCCCATAAGGCTGTTCAACATTCTCTCTTACAGCAACAAGAAGGTCGCAGACATTTGTTCTTGTTTGAAGGAACAAGCAAATAAACTCAAAATAATCATGCTGGGACAGGCTGTACGACGATTCACAACCTCCGCTGTTCGGTCCTCGCATTACTCTGAGGGACCAGGACAGGTAATCTCCCAAAATTGAAGGTTACAAATATTAGCTAAATAAAACCGCATTCTCATAACTCGGGCCTCACTCCGAAGCCTGCGTGGAGGTCACAAGCTAGTCCTCAGGTTTCAAAACCAAGCGCTAGCTATTTATGCTTTTTATTTCCGAGATGCAACAATATTGTATTTTTACTCCCACTTGTTTTGTTTTTTTACTTCCCGTAACATGGCTAACGTTTTGAAGTTGACGTTGTACACTGCTAAGCGCTAACATTAGCTAGCCAACTTAATGTCCGCCAGCTAATGTAATCTAACTATATAAGTTAACATCAACTACAGTAACGTTGCTGCCATAAACGTAATATCCCGTTTTCATTTATATGCAGGTTGCTCAATATAGGCCAGGGGCCACCACCAAAAATGTTGTTTCGTGACCCAGGAAACACAATTTCAACATTCCATAGATAATGTTATGAATGAACACATTTTTCTTAAATAGAAGTTCTTATTTTTAGTGTTGTAATCATAGCGCATCTTGGGTAATTTTCCTAGCGCTGTGTTTCGCATTGGTTAATTACTTTTGTTGCACACGTTCACCTTTTTATATAGCTACTGTTGTTGAACACTGACCCACAACTATTTGTGCTTTCGGTATTCGTCCTTGCATAAACTCAAGCAACATTTGTTACCGGTCCTTCAATGATCCAGATTAACCCCGAAACAAAAATGTATGTTAACCATGTACGGTGGTTTCCTCGGTTATAGGACGATTTGGCCGTTGTTTAGCCTACAAGGTTAGTAGGCAAAAGCAATTATGGCCCAAGATTTAGACAGCATAACGTGTGCTAGCTAACACCGCGTTCTAAACGTTCAAGGTCCGGACAGCTACATAAAGCGTCGAGAGAAATCCATTGAGCACCTTTCAACATATTTGGTGATTTCTCTTGTCCAGTAACGTTACATGTATTGCTTTCTGCAAGCAAATACAGCGGAACGTGTCACAATTGTAAGCAATATGTAACATGGCAACCATATAATGTTGCTAGGAGAAATTAGCCAAAATGTGCTTGGATTTCGAAATGGTACTTAAAAATATATATTTAATTAATTGAACCATTGTTAATATTCATACAATTATCTAAGTATAGTAATGAAACTGCAGTTTTGTTTCCTGGGTCACGGAATGCCTTTTCTGAAGCTTTTTTTTTTTTTTTGGTGGGTTGTCCTTTGACATGCATATTTGTCCTTCTAGCTAACTAATTCACTTGCTGGTTATTTTATCAGCCAGTTAACTAACTTGTGAGCCAAATGGAATTGACAACTTGCCCAACAACTGCAAGTATCGTCATTTAAGTAGATAGTCAGCTAACTATGGATTTCCCGAATTTGGCAGTGTTGCGTGATTAGACAGGCTAACGCTAGATATTTGACTTAGCTTGCTATATAGTGTAAAACCTTGACAGGGCCAGCTTCCAAACATGATTACTAGGGCTAGCTAGTTTGCTACAGTATACTTTGAGCAGACCATGTAACAGAAATGTTATTTCTGCAGTTAGCCAGCTACTTTCAGTCTTGCATCGAGTTTGCCACAGTTTTATTGGTTGACACTGACTGCCCTCAAGCTGTTTGCAGTCCAACTTGGATGTGTCCATGTATTGAGTCACATTTAACTGCGATAAACTCATTAAGTCATCTCTCAACACACTTTTGTTTTGTTTGTGTTAAACAGAACCTGCCATTCTCAGTGCAGAATAAGTGGCGTCTGTTGGGCATGATGGTGGTGTTCTTTGGCAGTGGCTTCGCCTTCCCCTTCGTCGTCGTCAGACACCAACTCTTGAAGAAGTGAAGTGACAATGAATGCCACGTAACCTCTAAGGTAATTGCCGCTGATCTATTTTTAATCTGAATGTCAGCACTGTTTGGCATTTACTTGCATCCCTATTGGAACAGTGACATCTATCACGATTGTTCTCTTGTTGTTCTACGGCAGACCTAAAGTAAATTACCCCAGTGTCTGTGGGAAACAGTTTCAAATGTCATGCAAGTTTATATTTTAGTTCTGCAGGTAGCCTGGCGTTTTAAGAGCTTTGGGCCAGTAACTGAAAGGTCATTTGTTTGAAATCCTGTGCAGACTAGGTGACATCTCTCTCGATTTGCCCTTGAGCAAGTCACTTAACCCTAACTTATCCTGAGCAACTTACAGGACCAATGTCTGCTAAATGACAAAAAATAGAAAATTGTGCTTTTTAAGGTAAGCTGGCACATATGCATAGTAATGTGACAGTTTATTACTGACCCTGATACATATCTGGTGGAAGTTGGCCTAAATTCCAATTGTCACTGACATTTATCTCTGGGGTGTATTCATTACAAAAACATTTACCGTTTAAGAACCAAACTGAGCATTTCAGGTAGGCCCCTCACCTTTCTGTTTAAGAAATACTTTGCAACAGAATGAATATACCCCAGGTGTTTACTCAGAAATTAGATTTGTCATCAGAATTCTGTAAACCTTATCAATCTGTCTTTTACAGGTCTGCACCCGAACATCTTTATCCAGCAGAACTCTTTGTTTCGAAGAATGGGAATCCCTAATTGTCTTTGTAAATAAAGTTCACTCAATTGTATATGTTTGTCAATTGTTTTTGTCTGTGAGTTTGTAGTGCAAACTGTGATGTCATGCTGCAGCAAATGTTTGGTGCTATTCCGTAGTCTTCATTTTAGCAGAAAGTGTCGCTCTTCATGGAGTCATGAGTTTTATGGGGGGGGGGGGGTTAGAATAATGTTCAGTAAGCAGAAAATTAGGAGAATGCATGTCTGAGACGACATGAATTTCTCTTTCATGCCAACTAGATTTGTTTCCAAGTGGTCTTTGTGTGTATTTAGCACGGACATTGGAGCCAGTGACTTTCACCAGACGAGTCACACAATTTGAGGGAGCTTGAACTTGAATTTGAGACAACTTGGAACTCACCAATCTGACTTCAATGTGTTTAAGGTGACTTGGAACTCGGGCAAAAAAAACAAAAGAGCTACGACTGGGGAGAAATCTATTTGAATGGTCATCCAACAGAAGCATCCTTCTTGAGCTCTGACTTTCTGACATGAAGATCACTAACATCATGATTTTACCTAGTTCCCAGTTACCTTGAAAGTGCCATAATTCTCTCTTGGTTGTTACAAACTGTGAGAAAATGAACTGTGCAACACCATTACTCACCACACGGGAAAGTAAAAAACGTTGTTGGCGACAAAGGGATTTTGGCAATAAAACCCTTTGTCTGCTACTTTCCCAGAGTCAGGTGAACTCGTGGATATCGTTTGCATGTCTCTGCCCGCAGTATGATGGAAGTTGCTAACTAGCATTAGCTCAATGACTGGGAGTCTATGGGAACTGATAGCATTCTTGACGCAATATACTTCTGGTCATTGCGCTGGCATTAGTTAGCATTGATGCGTGAAAGTCTCGTAACTTATTTCGTACTGGGTGCATAGACAAATGGCGTCCATGAGTTCATCTGACTCGGGAAGGAGATAAAGGGCTTCATTGCCAAAACCTCTGCGTATCCCTTTATTCACGTCTTACTTACACTTTTAAATGTTAGAACAAACGTGAGCAGCTACGTGTTTTCCTGGCTAGTTAGCTTTACATTTACAGTTTAGTCATTTTTTGATGTCAGGTTTTATACAACTAACGCTGGGTAGTTCTGGCTGTTTGAAACTGATGGTGACTGTTTTGAAGGCGTTTTTAATACTCTAGCTACAGAATTACATGCACAGTCACTGTTTGACTTCATGGTTAATAATGGATGTGCTGCCAGTCAAGACGAGAGAAAAAAAGAAGACGAGTGATAAGAAACATAAGTGATTATGGGTCTTGAAGTTGTGTTCCGTGTGTTAAGACTTTGTTTGGTGCTATCATGATCATGGCACGAGTGACCACCATGAACAGGGATGGTTTGGCCAAAAACCAACAGGTGAAAGTACCTCTCCAAGCCTGTAGAGTTCATAGACCAAATCTGTCATAGTTTAAATCTGATATTGTAGCGTCTTTAAATCCAGAGGGTGTATTTTATCGTTTGCAGGAGAGGGAGCCATAATTATATTTTTAATTGTTGAGATTGATATTAGTTTGACCTTTCAAGTTGACCTTTTTTTGTTACAGTTGCTGACTATTACAGTATAATAACTAATACAATTGGAATATTCAGTTTCAAACCATTAAGTAGGTGTGCAGAGCTGCAGTACAGGTTCCGCTGAGGGGATCAAAATCGACAACATCCGATGAAGCTGGAGCGTGCCAAATTCAAATGACAAAATCGTAATATTAAACATTCATGAAATACAAGTCTTACATTGTTTAAAAACGTAACTTCTTGCTAATCCAAACGCATTGTCAGATTTCAAAAAGGCTTTACGGCAAAAGCATACCATGTGAATTTCTGAGGAATTTCTGAATTTCCGCACCCCACACCAAAATACTTTTCCTAACCAGCACAGGTGTCACAAAATCCCAAATAGTGATAAAATAAATCACTTGCCTTTTAAGATCTTCATCTGTTTGCAATCCCAAGGGTCCCAGCTACACAAATGTTTTTTGTTCGATAAAGTCATTTATATCACACATGTCCGTTTAGTTGGTGCGCTTGATTCAGTAATCCACTCTTTCAACATACATACAAACGATTCCAAAAGGTAACCAGTAAAGTTTGTCCAAACAAGTCAAACAATGTTTCTAATTAATCCTCAGGTACTCTAATATCTAAATAAACGATAACATTTAATACGAAGAATAGTATGTTCAATAGGGAAGATCAATAACGAAGAGCGCCCACCTCAGTCACGCACGCAACAAGACTACATTTCTAATGTGACACCTTGGAAAAACTACAACTACTCAATTTTTCAAAAAACAAGCCTGAAACCCTTTCTGAAGACTGTTCTTAGACCATAAAAACTGCAATCTGGGAGGAATTCCTTTGAATATCCCATAGACTAGCATTGAAATGGACCGTGCCTCAACATTTTCCGGATGGATTTTCCTCGGGTTTTCTCCTGCCATATCAGTTCTGTTATACTCACAGACATTATTTTAACAGTGTTAGACACTAAAGAGTGTTTTCTATCGAATTATATGCATATCTTAGCTTCTGGGCCTGAGTAACAGGCAGTTTACTTTGGGCACGTCATTCATCCGAACTTCTGAACACTGCCACCTAGCCCTAAGAGGCTAATTAGTGAGCTGTGTTGCTGATTATTACAGTATAATAAATAATACAATTAGAATATTACATTAAGTTTCAAACCATTCAGTAGGTATGCAGAACTGCAGTAGTAACAACCCGACACAGGAAAATCATACAGTAGCAGAGAGTACAACATTGTTAAATGGAATATATATACAATTTTGAAGCACAGAATCATCTAGGATGTCTTTATGTGCTGTAGCATTAAGGTTTCCCTTCAGTGGAATTAAGGGTCCTAGCCCAAACCATGAAAAACAGCCCCAGACCATAATTCCTTCTCAACCAAACTTCAGAGTTGGCACTATGCCTTCGGGCAGGTAGCGTTCTCATGGCATCCGCCAAACCCAGATTCAACCTTCACAAATCAGATGGTGAAGCGTTATTCATCACTCCAGAAAACTTTTTTCCACTGCTCAAAGAGTCCAATGGCGTCCAGCCGACACTTGTCATTGCAACCTTGGACAAATGATTTTTACGCGCTTCGGCACTCGGCTGTCCCGTCTTGTGAGCTTGTGTTCTACAACTTCGTCAGAGCACTTGTTGCGCCTAGACTTTTCCACTTGACAATAACAGCACTTACAGTTGATCGGGGTCAATCTAGCAGGGCAGAAATTTGAGGTACTGACTTGTTGGAAAGGTGGCATCCTTTGACAGTGTTAACCATCTGTAGTTTTGTCAAGTCGGTTAGGACATCTATTGTGTGCATGACACAAGTATCTTTCCTAACAATTGTTTAGAGACAGATTATGTCACTTACAATTCACTGTATCACAATTCCACTGGGTCAGAAGTTTACATACACTAAGTTGACTGTGCCTTTAAATAGCTTGGAAAATTCCAGAAAATTATGTAATGACTTTAGAAGCTTCTGATAGGCTAATTGACATAATTTGAGTTAATTGGGGGTGTACCTGTGGATGTATTTCAAGGCCTACCTTCAAACTCAGTGCCTCTGCTTGATATCATGGGAAAATCAAAAGAAATCAGCCAAGAACTCAGAAAAAAAATTCTAGATCTCCACAAGTCTGGTTCATCCTTGGGAGCAATTTCCAAACGCCTGAAGGTGCCACATTCATCTGTACAAACAATTGTACGCAAGTATAAACACCAAGGGACCACACAGCCATCATACCGCTCAGGAAGGAGATGTGTTCTTTCTCCCAGAGATGAACGTACTTTGGTGCGAAAAGTGCAAATCAATCCCAGAACAACAGCAAAGGACCTTGTGAAGATGCTGGAGGAAACGGGTACAAAAGTATCTACAGTGCCTTGCGAAAGTATTCGGCCCCCTTGAACTTTGCGACCTTTTGCCACATTTCAGGCTTCAAACATAAAGATATAAAACTGTATTTTTTTGTGAAGAATCAACAACAAGTGGGACACAATCATGAAGTGGAACGACATTTATTGGATATTTCAAACTTTTTTAACAAATCAAAAACTGAAAAATTGGGCGTGCAAAATTATTCAGCCCCCTTAAGTTAATACTTTGTAGCACCACCTTTTGCTGCGATTACAGCTGTAAGTCGCTTGGGGTATGTCTCTTTCAGTTTTGCACATCGAGAGACTGACATTTTTTCCCATTCCTCCTTGCAAAACAGCTCGAGCTCAGTGAGGTTGGATGGAGAGCATTTGTGAACAGCAGTTTTCAGTTCTTTCCACAGATTCTCGATTGGATTCAGGTCTGGACTTTGACTTGGCCATTCTAACACCTGGATATGTTTATTTTTGAACCATTCCGTTGTAGATTTTGCTTTATGTTTTGGATCATTGTCTTGTTGGAAGACAAATCTCCATCCCAGTCTCAGGTCTTTTGCAGACTCCATCAGGTTTTCTTCCAGAATGGTCCTGTATTTGGCTCCATCCATCTTCCCATCAATTTTAACCATCTTCCCTGTCCCTGCTGAAGAAAAGCAGGCCCAAACCATGATGCTGCCACCACCATGTTTGACAGTGGGGATGGTGTGTTCAGCTGTGTTGCTTTTACGCCAAACATAACGTTTTGCATTGTTGCCAAAAAGTTCAATTTTGGTTTCATCTGACCAGAGCACCTTCTTCCACATGTTTGGTGTGTCTCCCAGGTGGCTTGTGGCAAACTTTAAACAACACTTTTTATGGATATCTTTAAGAAATGGCTTTCTTCTTGCCACTCTTCCATAAAGGCCAGATTTGTGCTATATACGACTGATTGTTGTCCTATGGACAGAGTCTCCCACCTCAGCTGTAGATCTCTGCAGTTCATCCAGAGTGATCATGGGCCTCTTGGCTGCATCTCTGATCAGTCTTCTCCTTGTATGAGCTGAAAGTTTAGAGGGACGGCCAGGTCTTGGTAGATTTGCAGTGGTCTGATACTCCTTCCATTTCAATATTATCGCTTGCACAGTGCTCCTTGGGATGTTTAAAGCTTGGGAAATATTTTTGTATCCAAATCCGGCTTTAAACTTCTTCACAACAGTATCTCGGACCTGCCTGGTGTGTTCCTTGTTCTTCATGATGCTCTCTGCGCTTTTAACGGACCTCTGAGACTATTACAGTGCAGGTGCATTTATACGGAGACTTGATTACACACAGGTGGATTGTATTTATCATCATTAGTCATTTAGGTCAACATTGGATCATTCAGAGATCCTCACTGAACTTCTGGAGAGAGTTTGCTGCACTGAAAGTAAAGGGGCTGAATAATTTTGCACGCCCAATTTTTCAGTTTTTGATTTGTTAAAAAAGTTTGAAATATCAAATAAATGTCGTTCCACTTCATGATTGTGTCCCACTTGTTGTTGATTCTTCACAAAAAAATACATTTTTATATCTTTATGTTTGAAGCCTGAAATGTGGCAAAAGGTCGCAAAGTTCAAGGGGGCCGAATACTTTCGCAAGGCACTGTAAATTAAAAATTTAATGCTCATGATTTTGGAATGAGACGTTCGACGAGCAGGTGTCCACATACCTTTGGTCATGTAGTGAATGTGTCAGGGGGCTACAGGGAATGTGTGCCGAATACTTTCGCAAGGCACTGTATATATATATATATATATATATATATATATATATATATATATATATATGTACCAGTCAAAAGTCTGGACATACCTACTCATATTTTTACTATTTTCTACATCAAAACTTTGAAATAACACATATGTAATCATGTTCTAACCCTAAAAAGTGTTAAACAAAACAAAATATATTTGAGATTTTTCAAAGTTTGCCTTGATGACACCTGCTTCATTAGTGTTCTACAATGTAGAAATAAAGAAAAACCCTTGAATGAGTAAGTGTATCCAAACTTTTAACTAGTGTATGTGTATATATTTATAGAGATTTGAGATATAGATATGTGTTTGTGTATATAAAAATAGTAGCCAATATTATGTTTCAATGTTGTAAGTCTGTCTTTTCAAGAAACAATTGTACCGCTTTACAACCGTAGCTTGCTAAAGTAGGGCAGCAGTAAGTAAGTAAGTAGTTCTGAAGTGGGACAGTCTTATAGGCTTTTCCAATTGGGGAAAGAGATCCAGTTTACACTTGGGACCCCTGTACTTAGGTTAGGCAGGGCTTTGGTTCCTGTAGTACTATGTCCTGTACATCATTCTTTTGTTTTACTGTTATTTGAGTGGGGGAAAAAAGTGGGAAACTTTTTGCATTTCCGTCTTCTGTAACCTCTTCAGACATCTATCCAACATATTAGTCCAACAAATTATAATGGTATGAAATCCTAAGATGTTTCCTAATCACACAAATGAATTATAATTGGGGTACAATTCGTACTATAATAATGGTGGCCCAGTTTATCTAACCTGCTGTCCCAGTCTACCAAATGCAAATTAAAAATGTTTTTGACTTACGCAAATGGGTGTGTTATGTCTCCTGTGAAAAATCTATATTTTTAAATACAAATTTATTAGTTCACATCTGGAGGATTTCAGAAATGTGTCATGTGTTGGGCAAATAATATGTTGGATAGATGTCTAAAGAGGGTACAGAAGATAGAAATGCAAAAAGTGTCCCACTTATTCCGAATTCAACCCATATGTAATGCCGAAATGAGTATGACATCCTGGCATTTTTTAAATTTCACATACCCTAAAGGCCTAGGCTACTATTTAGAAGTACGGGTAGTCGGACACGGCCAATGACTTCATATCTACTGTATGTCCATTCAGTAGGAGGCTCTGTCGCACATCTCCCCTAGAGACTGCCTGAGGTTTTTCAAACGAATGTTTCTTTGACTGAAGAAAGGACTCTGCTCTTGAGATATTAGGCCCAAATAATTCTGCCTTGAGGTGTGAACAAAACTGCTAACTGTGTGCTAGCATTCTATTATCAGAATATTTCATAACACAAAATATGTTTGACTCACCAATTTAATTAAGACTGATTAGATTTTAGGTCTGTCACAAAGGAAATTCAGTTGAACTTATGGAAAGCATAGAGAGGGTTCTTATATGATGGAAATGAAACTACTTGTGCTACCGCCAAATACCTTAAAAATGTATTACATGTTGAAATGGAATGTCAATTTGAATGCAGGGCATGAACAGAAACGTCCAGTTCCCTGTGATCTTTGCTATAGCTTTACAGATGGGTAATGTTTTTTTCCCCTCTCTGTCTCTCTGTGTGTGTCTCAGCTCTTGAGCTGAAATTCGTTGAACCTGTTTCAGTTCAATTAACCTTCCACCACCACTGGCTATAAATATCCAAGAACAAAACTGAAAAGAGGGGAACTAGAAAAGTGGCAGAGGTAATATTCCAAAACGTAAGGATTTTCATTTGCCTGCACTCTGGAATCCATCTTGCCTGCAGTAGTTTTGGGGGATGGGGTGCAGGTAGTTTTTCACTCACTCATGTAGGCTAGGGATAATATTTTTGGAGTGGTGTGAGAGTGGGAGAAAAACAGTCACAATGGGCAGGGGTCATGAGAATGAGAAACGGCCTGGTTTTTAGCCTCAGTAAATCTGCCCTGGTTGGGTACCAGTAAACCTGTCAGGAGGTTGTGTGTTTTCTTGCATTGATAATGTATGTCTATGCCTGTGGGCTTGCTGGATGTGAGAGTATTTTGATCTGGTAGCGCTGGCTGGGGATAAATCATCAGATATTTAATGGGGTTAACGAGGAGGGGGCAAATATTTTATAAGGTGTGTTGTTTTGTCCCCACTTGAGTAAGGTGGTCATTTTTTCATCACTTGAAGACTGCACTATTGGTTTGGCTGTCTTGATTTATACAATGATAACATCTTCCTGGTTGTAGGTATAGGAAGCATATTTAATTTCAACCCAAGTCATCGCCACTGTACTAGCTATTCTGCTAATTTAATACCAAGGCTACGCTAGGTTACATGTTGTTTTTTTCCATAGTACTAAGGTGTGCATCTGTGAGATGGATGTTTGATGACCTTGGAAGTACAACAGTATGATACAAATGCATGTTGCTTAGTGTGAGGGGAACCCCAAAAAATAAACCCTCACAAGGTGTCTCCCACTGGCTGTTAATGTATCTATTAATAAAAGCCTTATCATTATTCTGCTCAGTGCTGCCATATTCACCTGGATGGTGAGGGAACAAGTCCTGCTTATCTTACCTCAGAACAATAATCCTCACGTCTCTTCCAGATTGGCACATAATTGTGTCTGTGTCCCCTCTAGTCCTCAGAATGCAGTTATTTTTCTCCTCAGCGCTGCGGGGAGCCCACATGAAAGACAATCACACACACAGGCACACTCCTTTCAGAGAGGAAATTAACACATCAATGGGTTATTTGATTTCATGCATTATGAGGTTTTAGGCCACAAAACCAAATGTATATTGGATTTATTTATGCCTTAACCCTACTGTAACTAGGTCTTGAATCAAATTGTGTTTGTACATACATTGTGAACAGTCTATTTTTTCAATGTCATTTAACGGAATCATTACCTCAAACAATAAACAATCTTCTTTACAGAATGTTCAAAAATTACACAACATAAATATAAACGCAACATGCAACAATTTCAAACATTTTTACTGAGTTACAGTTCATATAAGGAAATCAGTCAGTTGAAATAAATTCATTAGGCCCTTATCTATAGATTTGACATGACTAGGAATACAGATATGCATCTGCTGGTCACAGATACCTTAAAAAGTTAGAGGCGTGGATCAGAAAACCAGTCTGTATGTGGAGAGACCACCATTTGTCTCATGCAGCACGACACGTCTCCATCACATTAATTTGATCAGGCTGTTGATTGTGGCCTTTTGCATGCTGTCCCATTCATCTTCAATGGCTGTGCGAAGTTGCTGGATATTGGCGGGAACGAGAGAACTCTGTCGTACACGACAATCCAGAGCACCCCAAACATGCTCAATGGGAGACATGTCTGGTGAGTATGCATGGAAGAACTGGGACACTTTCAGCTTCCAGAAATGGTGTACAGATCCTTGTGACATGGGCCATGCATCATCATGCAGAAACATGAGGTGATGACAGCAGATTAATGACACAACAATGGGCTTCAGAATCTCATCACGGTATCTCTGTGCATTCAAATTGCCATCAATAAAATGCAATTGGGTTATTTGTCCATAGCTTATGCCCGCCCATACCATACCCCACCGCCACCATGTGGCACTTTGTGAACAATCTTGACATCAGCAAACCACTCGCCCACACGACGCCATACATGTTGTCTGCCATCTGCCCAGTAAAGATGAAACCTTTACTGGGCAGATGAAAGCATTTTCCCACTGACGTTGGTTATGACGCCAAACTGCAGTCTGGTCGAGACCCTGGTGAGGACGACCGTTTGTGCAGAAATTCTTTGGTTGTACAAAACCACAGTTTCATCAACTGTCCGGGTGGCTGGTCTCAGACAATCTTGCAGGTGAAGAAGCTGGATGTGGGGGTCCTAGACTTGCATGGTTACATATGGTCTGCAGTTGTGAGGCTGGTTGGATGTACTGCCAAATTCTCTAAAACAACATTGGAGGTGGCTTATCATAGAGAAATTAACATTAATTTATTTTGCAGCAGCTCTGGTGGACTTTTCTGCAGTCAGTATGCCAATTGCATGCTCTCTCAAAACTTGAGACATCTATGGCATTGTGTTGTGTGACAAAACTGCACATTCTAGAGTGGCCTTTTATTGTCCCCAGCACAAGGTGCCCCAACTAGTGTAATGATCATACTATTTGAACAGCTTCTTGATATGCCACACCTGTCAGGTTTGATGGATTGTCTTGGTAAAGGAGAAATGCTCACTAGAAGGGATGTAAAGACGTGTGCACAACAATTGAAAGAAATAAGCTTTTAGTGCGTATGGAACATTTCTGGGATATTTATTTAATCTTGTGAAACATTACATGTTGTTTTTATAATATTGTTCAGTGTACTTATTTGGGTTCTAAACAGTGTCGAGAACATTAGATTTAAGGAGTTTTCTCAGTGGATTGCTGCTCAATGACTACTTATTCTGCCTCACAAAGAGCTCTGCTGTCAGCTCTTGAATGCCTGCACTAATTGACCTGCCCCATTTCTACACATCTCAAGAAGTTATGATATGTTGTCTTACAGTTGTCCAGGTTGATGTTGGGCTCGTGTTTGATGTGCTGTGACAGACCTATTTACACGTTACATGTTGTGTTTATATTTTTGGTCATTGTAATATAGCAGTGCATAAAAAAGATGACAGGAAAGAAATGATGGACGATAGATACCAGGGTGGAGTATCAACAAAAACACAACTGTTAGCTCAGCTGTGAATACAGACTTGCCTCTGTTGTGTGGTGTCCAGAAGGTGGAAGGGACTTCTTCACCCTTTGAATTATCCCAGGAGCCAAGCAGAATATCGGGCAACCTCAACTTGGTGATACAATAAGAAGTAAACAGTAGTTAAAATATTAACTTCATTTTGACAGTCAGGCTCCAGCCTTCTGAAACATGCAGGCCAATTTGAAAACAATGGTGCTATGCTATCTAGATGAAATCCAAGCTGCACTGCAACACCCACTGCTTATGGAAAGTACGTACACAAAGCTGTACATGAAGCTGCGTTGG
The DNA here is from genome assembly GCF_013265735.2 of Oncorhynchus mykiss. Taxonomy (NCBI): domain Eukaryota; kingdom Metazoa; phylum Chordata; class Actinopteri; order Salmoniformes; family Salmonidae; genus Oncorhynchus; species Oncorhynchus mykiss. Next base: position 15,740,935 of record NC_048570.1, read on the forward strand.
CGATGGGGATGTCGGTTGATCGGGCCATTTGTATGGCATGCCACAATACATCACGCCTTGTGATGGGCCTGGCACGTCTTAGCTGCGTGTCACTGCAAGGGGCTCTGGGAAAGGTAGTGGAGGAGGGGGGATATATTACAGGAGTCTTACGCTCTCAGAATGCCAAGGCATTTTGGAGGAGTTTTTTATGTTGCATTTGGAATGCTTGAGAGAGTGTGTATGTGTATGGAGAGGGATAGAGTGAGTGTATGTGTATGGAGAGGGATAGAGTGAGTGCTAAATCTGTGGAGCCATATAGGATGGAAAAGATAAGGTAAATGCCCTACCCTAATTATCTGTCCAAATGCATTATGGTTCCCAATGTACAGGTACTAATTAAAACTAAGTGCACTAATTAAAGATCAATTCCATAATAGAGAATTAACATTTAATGATTATGTACGATCATGCACCATCATTAAATTAACGGGTTAGCGTTTTCTCTAAAAGAGCTCCAATAGGTGAAACGCATTAGATATGGTCTCCTTTCAATTGTCTGAGGTTGTTTATCTTGCTTTTTCAAAACCGACATTTGTAAAATGGTGTGTGTTGGGAAAAAGAGGAATCTTTGTGGACTTACAGTTTGGTCTAAGTAGACAGTGATGGTTCCCCCTGTATCTTGCAATCTAATTATAAACTAATTTGCACTTCAGAGAAGGCGGCGGTAGGCTCAGTTAGATGTCATGCACGCAAAATATCTAATGAAGAATACTCTTTCATACTTTTCTATTTATCTGATGAGAGACACCTCCATATCATATTTATCCTCCGTGTCATAGCAACCAAAAATAGAACATCCTCTCATGAGTGCTAATACCGCTGAAGGGATTGAATAGGAATTTTCTCTCTTACTTCATGCAATATACATTTGGGTTACAGTCCGTCTCTATATTATCCATTAAGAAAAATCTGAGATTTCCCTTCTCAATTTAGAAAACTGTCTGTAAAACACTCCAAGTTAAATGGAGATGTATCTTATCATCTTTTGTGGAGGACTTCAGCAACAACAACAAAAATAATCATGCTGAATGAACAATGAAAACCTCAAACAAGCCATGCTTGCCAAGACAGTTAGGCTTGTGTTTGGGCTATACTGAAACCCAGGATTATATTATTGCAGTTTGTCAGCCTTGAAATAAGCTTTTGAATCTTCATCAAAATCCCAATAACAATAGAGTGCCTGGAGGGGCATTATCATTGTTGTTTGTCCTGGATATCCAGTGCCCATCCATCCTTGAAATAGTGTAATGGCCTCAAAACATCCACATTTACACAGAAACACAATGTCAGGGGCCTTATTTACTGTAATATGTCATTTTCTAAGGACTTGGCTCCAAATGATTTACATTGTAGAATCCAAAGGAAATGTCAAACGTAACTGAATGTGATGGTACTGTCGATGCCAGTCATATTTCTCATGGTGTTTGTTTGTGTGAGGGTGGATCATTCTGTTTCGTTTCACAGCGCTGCTCTCCTACGGATAGAGAATAGGTTTGAACCTTGCCGTGCCAGCTGTGTCTGCTCTGTCTCGTTCTTTGCCTCTCTCCCTCGCTACTTATAAGTGCTTACCTGCGGCGTCTCACACTGCCACAGACATCCGCCAAACACCAACTGTACACTGTGTATATTATATATCACACACACACAACCGCCTCCATAAAGCAGATCCCCAGCTCTGAAACGGACTCTGTGTGTGTGTGTGTGTGTGTGTGTGTGTGTGTGTGTGTGTGTGTGTGTGTGTGTGTGTGTGTGTGTCTGCGTGTGTGTGTGTGTCTGCGTGTGTGTGTGTGTCTGCGTGTGTGCGTGCGTGCAGTTTGTGATTGTGTTGACAAGAGAGACCATGCACTGCTACTAATATCATTGCAAACTTTGGGATTCGTAAGAGTGCGTCTGTACTGATTGTATTTGTTGGAAGTTAAGGAAACAAATCAAGCAGACTAAACGCTGCTGTTGTAGAATCAGAACTTCCCCACGGGTGATGTTGAAACGGGTCCAAACGAGCAGATTGGGAGTGTCTGCAACTGTGCTGTAGCATTTCCCAGCAAGGCCAAGGTACGAACAGGGTCAGGCAGTGAAGGGCTCATATATGGGGTAGACAGACTGGCTCCATAGCTCCACCAGCTGGCCTAATGGTTGAAGCGTTCATGGAGGTTCCATTTATTGGAATTTGAAGTAAAAGTCTACAGACCTTGGTAAGGCAGAATCGAATCAAAATGAAATCAAAGTTTGTTGTTTGTGTACACAGATTTGCAGGAGTTATAGCAGGTGCAGTGAAAGGCTGATGTTTCTAGCTCCAACAGGGCAGTAAAATGTCTCACAAATACAATACGAATACAGAAATAATAACACATCAAAACAAGAAATCAAGAAATAACAGAACAAGTCTAATTAACAATCCAGAGCAGATACATTAGAGTGAGCCTGTGTCCGAATCCAGATTATAAATATGTGGTGTGTATAGACAGAATATCAATTGGAAGGAAAATGGTATGTACTGTTATGACGTTGCCCTCTTTGGGTATAGCAAGCCCCATCCCCCTCTCCCTGCCTCCCCCTTGCCTCCCTCAACTAGGCTGCTGTGGTCAGAGAGAGGTCGTAAATTCCTGAGAAGACCCTGCCACATGGCCACATAGTATAAGTGGCAGAGTACATTTTCATAGAGCACAAAGGAATTTCTTCCAGCTCACAGAACTTGAGGTATGAACACATTTCATGTTCCAGAGAAAGTATAAAAGATCGGTGAAGAATCCAGCTACGAACTGGTCCGTTTGTCACAACTTGGGGAAGCTCATGGGAGACGGTGTGGCCACATTACCATAACGCTGTTTATATAATAGCCTCAGATATGAGGTTTACATCTAATTGTTGTATAAGATGAATGAGTGAGTATGATACTGTTTGTAAAATTGTGTAATATGATTTTGGACTGTTTAATGAAGGAAAATACAATTCCCTTTTGATTTTAACTAAATCAGAGGACCGCCCCTGAGCCCAGTTAGCGTCAGGCATCCTGGGACAGCCCCTTTTCTGCAATTCCAAATAAAACCCAACTTTGAGAAATTATCACCAGACCATGTTTTTCACCATTAGGAGAGGACAAAGGTTGTAGACCATTGCTGAATCTTTTAACCATACCACGTGGTTAAACTCTTATACTATCGATACCGACAGAAAAAGAACAAGTCTTTGATATTAATTACTAGTCTGCAGCTAGGAATTCGGTATCATTGAACGCGAAGAACGACAACCGCCGAAACATCCATTCTATAACAAATGAATGAATGTCACTCTGAACTATTGTCTCTAACCAAGACAGAGAGAGAGAGGACAGGACTCTCCAACAGAAACTAACTTTTCACCAGAGATCAAGACGACATACTGAGCGTTCATGTGCAAAGGATTAGCATTTCAATTGTTATAATTATCACTCTGTAGTGACTTCTTAGTCGACCACCACTTCCCCTTTTGTCTAACAAGCCGCCATGCCGGTTTAGCCCACTAGCTGAACCTTTGCCCCAGTCTGAGGTCCTGAACGCTCTGGAGGATTTTTTACAAAAAGGATCTCTCTGTACTTTGCTCCAGTCATCTTTCCCTCGATCCTGACTACTCCCAGTCCCTGTCACTGAAAATCTCCCACAGCATGATGCTGCCACCAACATTCTTCACCATAGAGATGGTGCCAGGTTTCCTCCAGACATGACGCTTGACTTTCAGGTCAAAGGGTTCTCAATCTTGGTTTCATCAGACCAGAGAATCTTGTTTCTCATGTTCTGAGAGTCCTTTAGGTACCTTTTGGCAAACTCCCAAGCGGGCTGTCATGTGCCTTTTACTAAGGAGTGGATCCCGTCTGGCCACTCTATCACAAAGGCCTTATTGGTAGAGTGCTGAAGAAATGGTTGTCCTTCTGAAAGGTTCTCCCATCTCTACAGAGGAACTCTGGAGCTCTATCAGAGTGACCATCGGGTTCTTGGTCACCTCCCTGACCAAGGCCCTTCTCCCCAGATTGCTCAGATTGGCCGGCTGGCCAGCTCTAGGAAGAGTCTTGGTGGTTCAAAACTTCTTCCATTTAAGAATGATGTGGGCCTCTGTGTTCTTAGCGACCTTCAATGCTGCAGACATTTTTTGGTACCGTTCCCCAAATCTGTGCCTCTACACCATCCTGTCTCGGAGCTCTTCGGACAATTCCTTCGACCTCATGGCTTGGTTTTTGCGTTGGCATGCACTGTCAACTGCGGGACCTTCATTGAATTTACCACAGGTGGACTCCAATCAAGTTGTAGAAACATCTCAAGGATGATCAACGGGAGCCTCCCAAGTGGCACAGCGGTCTGAGACACTGCATTTCAGTGTTTGAAACATCACTACAGACCCGGGTTCGATCCCGGGCCGTGTCACAGCCGGCATTGACCGTGAGACCCATGAGGAAGCGCAAAATTGGCCTGGAGTCGCCCGGTTTATGGGAGGGTTTGGACGGCAGGGATTTCCTTGTCCGGTCATACTCTAGCAACTCCTTGTGGCGGGCCGGATGCCTGCACACTGTCTTCCGTCGCCAGCTGGACAGTGTTTCATCCTTGAGATGTTTCTACAACTTGATTGGAGTCCACCTGTGGTAAATTCAATGAAGGTCCCGCAGCTGACAGTGCATGCCAATTGGTGCGGCTGGCTCCCGGGTTAAGTGAGCAGTGTGTCAAGAAGCAGTGCGGGTTGGCAGGGTTGTGTTTCGGAGGACAAATGGCTCTCAACTGCATCGATGGGACAAGACGGTGACTACCAATTGGATATCATGAAAAAGGGGTAAAAGTACAACAAAAAAATAGATTATTAATGGAAACAGGACGCACCTGAGCTCAATTTTGAGTCTCATAGCAAAGGGTCTGAATACTAATGTAAATAAGGTGTTTCTATTTGTTATTTTTTATATATTTACTAAAATGTCAAAACCCTGTTTTCGCTCTGTCATTATGGGGTATTGTGTGTAGATTGATGAGGATTTTTTATTTATTTAATCCATTTTAGAATAAGGCTGTAACGTAACAAAATGTGGAAAAAGTCAACGGGCCTAAATACTTTCCAAATGCACTGTATATTAATAGCTCCAGTTGACGTATATGAGGGAACCACTAGCCAGACTTTTAATGGATGCCTACATACTCATCTTGTTATCTGAAGCATGAATGGCAGAGGGCAGGCAGCTCAGGGCTCAACAGCCACATTGACTTACAGATTTGTCTGCAGTGAGGGTTTATACACAGACATCTTAATACCATCCTTTGTGTGTCAGTGGTGGGATGGTGGGGGTGGTACAACAACAGTTTCCTTGGCACCAAGGAATAGAACTGACCAGTATGAATGAGAGGTTTGTGTCCTGTAGGGAACGGGGGAAGGATGGCAGGATGAGGTTTGAGGAGGAGGAGGGGGGATGGAGACGGATGTGTTGGGAGCTGATTGGGTCTCTGCAGACTGGATCCTTCCAGAATGTTTTTGTGGCACCCCAGATGTTGTGATGAAAGGAGCCGGCGTCGTTTGACTTGGCCCCGGTTCAGCCATGTTCTGAATAGTTTCTTTCAAAGCCCGTTGGACCAGAGGGCTCCCAGGACCTCAGCCAGCACCACACTTCATTAACAACACACTGTACACATCATGGGAGAATGGGAAACCATCTATGTGGGTTGAAGTAATGTCTCCTTTGATGGCGTTATAATTTGGATTTGAGTTACTGTGTAAATGTGGGTCTCTTTGTAGCAGCAGTAAGCCTGCAGGCAGGCAGGCAGCAACGTGGAGTATCCCTGTGCCAACCTCTCTCTCAGGACATCCTCAGACATCCATCTAGTGAGGCTTAATTTTAGAGCAAAGTTTGGCAAAGAGCAGAACTTTCTGAAGTACACTAATGACCCCCAAAACTGGTAGATTTGAGTAATTAACATTTTCCAACCAGCTAAGGAAAATGAACTTTGAAAAGGTTTCTCTTCATTCCTTTTGGTTTTGTGTTCCCACAGCGGTTAATCAAAAGAGAGAGAGAAAGTTTCCCATCTTTCCTTTCCCCTCTGAGTAATTAAAAATAAATTAGACACTGTGTCGGAGGCAAAAGGTATCCACCAAAATGGAATCATGCACCCCTGGAGTTAATCAGAACATGATGCTCTGAAGTCAATGGTGGTCTATACAGGCAGTTAGCCTCTCTTCCATCACCCTCCTGCTATCAAATCAAATCAAATTTATTTATATAGCCCTTCTTACATCAGCTGATATCTCTAAGTGCTTTACAGAAACCCAGCCTAAAACCCCAAACAGCAAGCAATGCAGGTGTAGAAGCACGGTAGCTAGGAAAAACTGCCTAGAAAGGCCAAAACCTAGGAAGAAACCTAGAGAGGAACCAAGCTATGAGGGTTGGCCAGTCCTCTTCTGGCTGTGCCGGGTGGAGATTATAACACAACATGGCCAAGATGTTCAAATGTTCATAAATGACCAGCATGGTCGAATAATAATAATCACAGTAGTTGTCGAGGGTGCAGCAAGTCAGCACCTCAGGAGGAAATGTCAGTTGGCTTTTCATAGCCGATCATTAAGAGTATCTCTACCGTTCCTGCTGTCTCTAGAGAGTTGAAAACAGCAGGTCTGGGACAGGTAGCACGTCCGGTGAACAGGTCAGGGTTCCATAGCGGCAGGCAGAACAGTTGAAACTGGAGCAGCAGCATGGCCAGGTGGACTGGGGACAGCAAGGTGTCATCATGCCAGATAGTCCTGAGGCATGGTCCTAGGGCTCAGGTCCTCCGAGAGAGAGAAAGAAAGAGAGAATTAGAGAGAGCATACTTAAATTCACACAGGACACTGGATAAGACAGGAGAAGTACTCCAGATATAACAAACTGACCCTAGCCCACCGACACATAAACTACTGCAGCATAAATACTGGAGGCTGAGACAGGAGGGGTCAGGAGACACTGTGGCCCCATCCGATGATACCATTGGACAGGGCCAAACAGGAAGTATATAACCCCACCCACTTTGCCAAAGCACAGCCCCCACACCACTAGAGGGATATCTTCAACCACCAACTTACCATCCTGAGACAAGGCTGAGTATAGCCCACAAAGATCTCCGCCACGGCCAACCCAGACAGGAAGATCACATCAGTGACTCAACCCACTCAAGTGACACACCCCTCCTAGGGACGGCATGAAAGAGCATCAGTAAGCCAGTGACTCAGCCCCTGTAATAGGGTTAGAGGTAGATAATCCCAGTGAAGAGAGGGGAACCAGCCAGGCAGAGACAGTAAGGGCGGTTCGTTGCTCCAGAGCCTTTCCGTTCACCTTCACACTCCTGGGCCAGACTACACTCAATCATATGACCCACTGAAGAGATGAGTATTCAGTAAAGACTTAAAGGTTAAGACCGAGTCTGCGTCTCTCACATGGGTAGGCAGACCATTCCATAAAAATGGAGCTCTATAGAAGAAAGCCCTGCCTCCAGCTGTTTGCTTAGAAATTCTAGGGACAATTAGGAGGCCTGCGTCTTGTGACCGTAGCGTACGTGTAGGTATGTACGGCAGGACCAAATCGGAAAGATAGGTAGGAGCAAGCCCATGTAATGCTTTGTAGTTTAGCAGTAAAACTTTGAAATCAGCCCTTGCCTTAACAGGAAGCCAGTGTAGGGAGGCTAGCACTGGAGTAATATGATCAAACCAATGAATGGGTCAGAGTGGAGTCTCTCCCGGCTCGGCCCAATCACAGTAGGAGTGCTGGTTAATTAAAAGGGTGAACAACGACATGATGCAGAGCGTGAATTATACAGTGACATTCGGGGGTCTCTATTTTTTTCATAGGACCTCCTATGTGTGCACGCACATAACGTTAAAATATCTTTTAATTTGGCATGAACACAACCAGTCATGATGTATTCATAAAGTAGGCTTTTTTTATATTATTTTTTCTTTTAATTGTATTTATTTTTCTTTTGTATGAATGTTTTTTTTAAATCATTTTTTAAATGTATTTTATTTAGTAAATATTTTCTTAACCAACAATGTAGTTTAAAAAAAATTGAGTTTAGGGCTTGTACTGTAAGTAAGCATTTCATGGTAAGGTCTACCTACACCTGTTGAATTCGGTGCATGAGACAAATAAAATGTGATTTACCTGTGCATGTTTGTCCAGTCCATAGTAATTCCAGCATCTAAACAGTGCACTGTGCATTCACGCCATTTGATGAAAGAGAGACATCTGTTGCAAAGCACCAAAAAGTGTATTAACATTTGCCGATTGTCATTGGGTCTACACCTGAATGATTTGATGCGCCTTGCTGACAAAATGACCTATTTCTTTGTAGAAAGAACATTTGGGACATCTGAAAAGAGACTGAGATACCAGGATGACAAGTGCAGCCACGTGGATTTTTGTTTTAAACATGACACAGAGGTGGGGGTATTAGTTTAATTTGGAATAAACTTTTATTTTAACCTGTTAGAGCTCTAGGGGCGCTATTTCATTTTTGGATAAAAAACGTTCCCGTTTTAAGCGCGATATTTTGTCACGAAAAGATGCTCGACTATGCATATTCTTGACAGTTTTGGAAAGAAAACACTCTGAAGTTTCAGAATCTGCAAAGATTTTGTCTGTAAGTGCCCCAGAACTCATTCTACAGGCGAAACCAAGATGATGCATCACCCAGGAATTAGCAGAATTTCTGAAGCTCTGTTTTCCATTCTCTCCTTATATGGCTGTGATTGCGCAACGAATGAGCCTACACTTTCTGTCGTTCGCCCAAGGTCTTAGCAGCATTGTGACGTATTTGTAGGCATATCATTGGAAGATTGACCATAAGAGACTACATTTTCCAAGTGTCCGCCTGGTGTCCTGCGTCGAATTCGGTGCGCAATTGCCAGCTGCTTCCACTTTACCATTTGATTCAGGGGAGAAAGCATGTGTCCAAGAACGATGTATCAATGAAGAGATATGTGAAAAACACCTTGATGATTGATTCTAAACAACGTTTGCCATGTTTTCAGTCGATATTATGGAGTTAATTTGGAAAAAAGTTTGCGTTTTGAGGACTGAATTTATGGATTTTTTTTGGTAGCCAAATGTGATGTATAAAACGGAGCTATTTCTAATACACAAGGAATCTTTTTGGAAAAACTGAGCATCTGCTATCTAACTGAGAGTATCCTCATTGAAAACATCAGAAGTTCTTCAAAGGTAAATGATTTTATTTGAAGGCTTTTATGTTTTTGTTAATGTTGCGTGCTGGATGCTAACGCTAATGCTAACGCTAAATGCTAACGCGAAATGCTAACTCTAGCTAGCTACTTTTACACAAATTATTGTTTTCCTATGGTTGAGAAGCATATTTTGAAAATCTGAGATGACAGTGTTGTTTACAAAAGGCTAAGCTTGAGAGATGGCATATTTATTTCATTTCATTTGCGATTTTCATAAATAGTTAACGTTGTGTTATGCTAATGAGCTTGCTGATAGATTTACACAATCCTGGATACAGGGGTTTTTTCATAGCTAAACGTGACGCAGAAAACGGAGCGATTTGTCCTAAACAAATAATCTTTCAGGAAAAACTGAACATTTGCTATCTGAGAGTCTCCTCATTGAAAACATCTGAAGTTCTTCAAAGGTAAATGATTTTTTTGAATGCTTTTCTGTTTTTTTGTGTAAATGTTGCCAGCTGAATGCTAATGCTAAATGCTACGTTAGCCATCAATACTGTTACACAAATGCTTGTTTTGCAATGGTTGAGAAGCATATTTTGAAAATCTGAGATGACAGTGTTGTTAACAAAAGGCTAAGCTTGAGATCTAGCATATTTATTTCATTTCATTTGCGATTTTCATGAATAGTTAACGTTGCGTTATGGTAATGAGCTTGAGTCTGTATTCACGAACCCGGATCCGGGATGGGGAGATCAGAAAGGTTAATATTTACCACTGTAGCAGTACATATTGCATTTTAAACAAAAAAGGAGAATGGTTAAATTACCATTATTTAGAGACCACCCAATGTTTGACTTAGTTGCATTTAGGGGGAGATTTGCGTAAATCTCATTCAGGGGGTCTGAGACCCCTCTGGGCCCCCCTTAATTCACCCTCTGGTTGGTGGCCATGGAGGGATAGGAGGAGCGGAAGCGAGGAGGACTGAGAAGAGGAAACATAATAAGGGCTGAAGGAAAGACTATGGACCCCTGACAACTCTGCTTGCATGGCTAATAAGGAGACAGATATTTTGTAATAAACATTGTCCAAATCTGTAATAGAGAGGCACTATGGTACATTTAAGCAGATCACATGAATGTCAATGGAAAGGACTGTGATACAGCAATGACAAATCATGTTTGAAGCATAAATCACTGTTCTCCAATCTGAATCTCTTTAAATGGTCTATTCTTATATGTTGTGATATTGTCTTTATTCTACAGTATGCTCCAGAGAACATACACTACTTGTCAAAAGTTTTAGAACACTTACTCAAGGGTTTTTCTTTGTTTATACTATTTTCTACATTGTAAAATAGTAGTGAAGACATCAAAACTATGAAATAACACATAGGGAATCATGTAGTAACCAAAAAACAATCTAAATGTGTTTTATATTTGAGATTCTTCAGATAGCCACCCTTTGCCTTGATGACAGCTTTGCACACTCTACGCAGTCTCTCAACCAGCTTCATGAGGTAGTCACCTGGAATGCATTTAAATTAACAGGTGTGCCTTCTTGGAAGTGAATTTGTTGAATTTCTTTCCTTCTTAATGCGTTTGAGCCAAACAGTTGTGTTGTAACAAGGTAGGGGTGGTATACGGAAGATAGCCCTATTTGGTAAAAGACAAAGTCCATATTATGGCAAGAACAGCTCAAATAAGCAAAGAGAAATGACAGTCCATCATTACTTTAAGACATGAAGGTCAGTCAATATGGAAAATGTCAATAACTTTCAAAGTTTCTTCAAGTGTTGTCGCAAAAACAATCAAGCTCTATGATGAAACTGGCTTTCATGGGGACCGCCAAATGAATGGAAGACCCAGAGTTACCTCTGCTACAGAGGATAAGTTCTTTAGAGTTACCAGCCTCAGAAATTGCAGTCCAAATAAATGCTTACAGAGTTCAAGCAACAGACATATCTCAACATCAACTGTTCAGAGGAGACTGCATGAATCATGCCTCCATGATGGAATTGCTGCAAAGAAACCACGACTGAAGGACACCAATAAGAAGAAGAGCCTTGCTTGGGCCCCAAAAATTAGGGGTGGAAATGTGTCCTTTGGTCTGAAGTCGAAATGTGCAATTTTTGGTTTCAACCGCTGTGTCTTTGTGAGACGCGGATTAGGTGAGCGGGTGACCTCCGCATGTGTATTTCCCACTGTGAAGCATGGAGGAAGAAGTGTTATGGTGTGACGGTCCTTTGCTGGTGACACTGTCTGTGATTTATTTAGAATTCAAGGCACACTTAACCAGCATGGCTACCACAGCATTCTGCATCGATACGCCATCCCATCTGGTTTGTTTTTTGTGGGACTATTATTTGTTTTTCAACAGAACAATAACCCAACACACCTCCAGGCTGTGTAAGGGCTATTTGGCCAAGAAGGAGAGTGATGGAGTGCTGCATCAGATGACCTGGCCTCCACAATCCCCCGACTTCAACCAAAATGAGATGGTCGGACCACAGTGTGAAGGAAAAGCAGCCAACAAGTGCTCAGCATACTGTATGTGGGATCTCCTTCAAGACTGTTGGGAAGGCATTCCAGGTGAAGCTGGTTGAGAGAATGCCAAGAGTGCACAAAACTGTCATCAAGGCATAGGGTGGCTATTTGAAAAATCTAAAATATATTTTGATTTGTTTAACACTTTTTTGGTTACTACATGATTCCATATATGTTATTTCATAGTGTTGATGTCTTCACTATTATTCTACAATGTAGAAAATAGTAAAAATTAAGAAAAACCCTTGAATGAGTAGGAGTGTCCAAACTTTTGACTGGTAATGAATATAACACTGTTTTCCCCTTCCATTGTGGAACAGTACAGCACCATCTGATGACTGCACAGAGCTGTAGGCCTTCAAGAGGATTTCTTTCTGACACGCCCAGCACCGCCCCAGTCCCTCCCCTCAGACGGTCATTCGGGCGCCCATTCAAACGCATCACTCACTTGACTCTTCTCAGGATTCTGTCGCTTCTTTATCCCCCAAAGTGAGTAGCTATTTTGTGCATATGAGATTGATCAGTAATACACTGTCACTTCATCAGGACGAGAGTGGGTCCCTTCGCTGATGAAAAATGCAAGAGAACACCCACAATTCCCAAATTCCCTGACAGACGTTCGGCATTGACAGGGACTCGCTGCCTGAGAGATATTGTATGCATGTTTAGCATCTTTTTTTCTCCATCGCCTCACATTTAGATACTGTAGTTCCCTCACATCTCAAGCTTTGGTTTATAAATCCAAGCTGACAAGAGGCAGACTTTTAAAGTTTTCATGAAGTGGAAACTCGGAATATAGCATGTGGCGCATCGCTCCTAAGGGCCTAGAATATCCCAGAATATTCTGGAACATGATATTTAGAAACTTCAAAGTCTTCAAAACAGAAGGGCCTGTATAATGGCAGAAAATGTGACAATTTGGATGTATTCATGGATCACTCTCCATAAAGATGCTCACAAAGTATTTTAACTTCTTATGGGCAGGTGGGACGGTAGCATCCCACCTGGCCAACATCCGGTGAAATTGCAGAGCGAGAAATTCAAACTACAGTATTATAAATATTTTACTTTCATAAAATCACAAGTGTAAATCATCAAAATAAAGCTTAACTTCTTGTTAATCCAGCCGCTGTGTCAGATTTCAAAAAGGCTTTATGGAGAAAGCACACCATGCGATTATCTGAGGACAGCTCCCCGCATACAAACACATGAAAAACATATTTCAACCAGGCAGGTGCGACACGAAAGTCAGAAATAGCGATATAAAAAAAGGCCTTACCTTTGATGATCTTCCCCTGTTGGCAATACAAAAGGTCCCAGTTATATCACAAATGGTCAGTTTGTTCGATAATGTAATTCTTTATATCCATAAAATCTCAGTTTAGCTGGCACACTTCCGTCAATAATCCACCCAGTTTCACTCCATCAAAATGCATACAAAATTAATCCCAAACGTTACTAATAAACTTTTCCAAACAAGTCAAACAACGTTTATAATCAAAGCTTTGGTACCCTAATACATAAATAAACAACAGAGAATCGTTATTGTCTTTACCGGAGAAAAATACCAAAGAACGCGTTCTCTTCCACACGCTTGGAAACACTACAGCCAAAATGGGAGCCACCTAGAAAAACTACAATTTCTGGCTAATTTTTCTAAAAACCAGCACGAAACTCTTTCTAAAGACTGTTGACATCTAGTTGAAGCCCTAGGAACTGCAATCTGGGGGGACTTAGCCTTAATAGACATTGAATAGACATTGAAAATAGTAGTAGGCTGAATTGTTTTGTTTGTTGGGACGGTTTGTCCTCGGGGTTTCGCCTGCCAGATCAGTTCTGTTATACTCACAGACATATGTTTAACATTTTTAGAAACTGTATTGTGATTTCTATCCATACCTATCCATTATATGTATATCCTAGCTTCTGGGCCTGAGTAAGAGGCAGTTTACTTTGGGCACACTTTTCATCCGGACGTCAAAATACCACCCCCTACCCAAGAGAGGTTTTAAGAAGACAAAGGAGAGAGATGATCAGAGAGACTCATCTTTCTAATCAACTGATACAAGCATAGAATCCATCAAATGTTACTGTTGTCCAGTTACATAAAATGGCTTCTCCATTAAAGTAATCAATGCTGGGGGTTTTCTAATCTTTATAAATTATCCTATATTCTTTCAGTTATGATGATAACACAAAGCCATTTTATCATATAACAGGAATGTGCCATAGCTTAGTCTGAACAAAAACTGTTCAGAACCTACAATCTTTCACAATAGTCATATCAATTACTTTGTTGTAATTGTTACAGGAATAAATTAGACAAAACTAGGCCTAATTCAATGTTCTTGAGTTCTATAAAACTTTAAACCTGAATTTGAAGTCCAATATAACTTTTTACATAATAAAGTTGTTATTGTATCTTACATCCACCATGGGATTTTCTCATAAGCTTCTTTGTTTGAGAATATGAAAGTGTATTTGAAGAAGTTAATTGCTTTTCAGAGGGTGTCTGCAATATGAAATAAGCTTTCATGATTAGACATCTAATGTCTATGACTTCAGATCAAATCTGTTGTAAAATAGCACCATTATCAGCTTACCATTTACTTGATCTAAATGAAAATGTAATATTTTCCTAATAGAGAGTTGATTGATGGGCTGTGAATCTAGCTGGTATATACATAGCAGCTCTGTGAGTATTCTGTCACTTTCTGTTGTTTAATTGAGCTTTGGGTCCCATTGAAGCTCACATCAGAAGTCTACTTGGAGCCACTTCAATGATGCGGTGGTCGATATTGTCGGTAGTTCTTCAATTCAGTTTATTTTGAGATGTCATCTGGCTCCTTAAAGTTGGGGAAATACTGTATCTAAGAGTACATATAGGAAACGCAATTAGAGAGAGGTCTCACTGTGCTCTCCTCCACTACATTGTGTTTAACTTCTGACCCAGTAAAAATGAATTACTGCTTCCATTTCTAGTCTGATTAATAAAACATTCACACACATACACGCACACGCGCACGCACACACTTACACACACATATATATATATATACATATATATATATACATGACTAATCGAAAAATGTGATTGTCACACACACACACACACACACACACACACACATATATATATATATATATATATATATATATATATATATACATATATATATATATATGTATGTATATATATATATATATATATATATATATGTGTGTGTGTGTGTGTGTGTGTGTGTGTGTGTGTGTGTGACAATCACATTTTTCGATTAGTCATGTGGAAAATTCTATCCCTGACCAGAGTGTTACCACATTGATATACTGTAGCTTTGGTGAGTGTACCGGGGATGGCAATCCCAGTACAAACAGGAGCCCACGTCCCAGGGGCCTCTTCTGCAACCATCTGTGGATTGAGCTGAGTGAGCTACGGGGAACAGGGCCTTTTCACCAACGCTGAATCAAATCAGCACTACACTACCAGCTGCAAGAGAGAGGAAGAGAGGGTGTAAGAAACTACTGTTACAGATAAAGCCTTTGGATGAGAGTCTCCTTTATGGTTAGTGTCTACTGGGAAACAAAAAGAGAGGGAGAGAGAAGGGGAAGAATAAAACAAAACAGAGAGCTTGACCTGAGCTGTTAGGTAGATGAGGGGTAAAGCTGAGCCTGACATAATATTGGGGATTTACTGAAAGGTGAAAAAATATTACTATGCCATATTGTTTTTACATTATTACATATTACAATGTCAGTTGAACAGCTCAATGAATCTGGGAAGAGGGAGATATGACCACTGAACTTCTGTTTCTATTTGCATTCAATATCAAGTTGATTCGTTTTTTCCCTCCCAATCTAAACATCAAAATAAATGTTCTCTTCATTACAATACTAAGGAACCAGTCATGTGTAGCTCATCTCTTTCCACTGTTTGTCACTGGGAACTGTGCCAGGGTTTCACTCAATACTATAGAAATTCATTAATGGGTTTCATTATTTTCTCCATTCTCATTTCAATCATATTACATCTTATGTGGCAACAAAACAACAGACTAGGGCTGAGGATGGGATCCATACTAGATAGACAGGAGTTGGGAGAGAGGAGGAGCTGCAGAATGTGCCAGAAGACGTGATGACTGACTATACCTGGGCTTTAGACAAGAGGCGTGGGACCAGACTGAGCACTGCAGCAGCTCAGCTCAGCAAAACAAAACAAATGATCAACAAGAGCCATTCATCTTAGACAGCAACCACAAAATCACTGTTTTTCACCGCATATTCAATATCTCATACCCCGGATGTCAAGAAAGAAATTATTCAACATTTATGGGTGTCATTCTGCACCCTGAAGGGTATGAGAAGTTTCATAAGAAAGATGTCATTTTACTTTGCCAAGTAGAACTACATTGTATAGGAGGGAAATGGATGGGAAATAGAGAAAATTAAGTTGTAATGCTCAAATGAAATGCTTGTAGAAAACAACAAAAGGAAGTAGATTGACAGGGGAGTTGCTCTGTAACTATGTTACACCCCAGTTGCCCCTTCCACATAAAAGCAGACCTAAAAACATAAATACTGGTAGTTCAATGTAGGACACCAAAAATGTGTCTTTTAAACAATGCTGTCACTTGCCAGTATTATGTTGAATTAAAACTCTGTAGGCTAACACTCGATCCACTTTGGGGGCCAGACCAGTTCCGCAGGACGGGGCCTGTGCGTGTTTCTTTAAGAGTGTTATAGCAGGTTAGCGTGACTGACTGGGCTGGGCTCTTGTCCTGTCTCACTGTGGTGTGCAGTGCACTCTGATCCACAGTGTTCTGGGCTTTAACTACAACCCTACGCCTTGAGCAATTACAGACACCACCAGTGGGAAGTCAGGGTGTATTGGTGCTCCACTACAATTTCCTGTAGTGAATAATGCATCTATTGCATTAAATATATTATTTATATCTTCTCAGTGGAAAAAAATTGTCATTTTCACCTGTGAAATTCAATGGCAAAGCCCTACCAGAGATTTCACATAAGATTAATGCATTACGTTTCCATTTCTAACATGTTCCATGGCCAGTAGCAATTTTAGCATGTACATCTTGGTGGGGCAAACTCCCCCAGATGTTTTCTATATACATGCCAGCAAAGCCACAACACAACACTAAACAATACATTAATTGCACTATAACGGTGACAAACGGTGCCCACAAACTGTTGGTGCCTACATAAAGCTGTCCCGACAGAGGAGTTTTCCTTTCAGCGCCATGGAGTTTTTCCTTACCACCTCTACACCTGGCTATCAGCTGAGCCTTGTCTGGCAGTGAAACAGTTCATTCAACCTCATTTACTGCCTTTTTATGGCTGACTTGCTTAAAACCTCTTAAGGATTAGCCCATTTTTTTCAATTTTCGCAAAAAATGACATACCCAAATCTAACTGCCTGTAGCTCAGGCCCTGAAGCAAGGATATGCATATTATTTGTACCATTTGAAGGGAAACACTTTGAAGTTTATAGAAATGTGTACGGAATGTATTACAATATATCACAATAGATCTGGTAAAAGATAATACAAAGAAAAAAACAACCCTTCTTTTGTATTTTTGTTTGTATCATCACCTTTGAAATGCAAGAGAAAGGCCATAATGTATTATTCCAGGCCAGGTGCAATTTAGATGTTGGCCACTAGATGGCATCAGTGTATGTACAAAGTTTTAAACTGATCCAATGAACCATTGCATTTCAGTTCAACATGTTGTATCAAGACTGCCCAAATGTGCCTAATTTGTTTATTAATAACTTTTCATGTTCAAAATTATGCGCTCTCCTCAAACAATAGCATGGTATTATTTCACTGTAATAGCTACTGTAAATTGGACAGTGCAGTTAGATTAACAAGAATTTAACTTCATAGAACTACCCCTCCCGGATCCGGGAGAATTATCATCAACTACACTAATTAGCATAACGCAACAGACAAAAAAATCTCACTAGAAAATATTAATATTCATGAAATCACAAGTGAAATATAGTGAAACACAGCTTAGCCTTTTGTTAATCACCCTGTCATCTCAGATTTTGAAATAATGCTTTACAGCCAAAGCAAGACAAGCATTTGTGTAAGTTTATCGATAGCCTAGCATAGCATTATGTCCAGCTGGCAGCAGGAAGCTTGGTCACGAAAATCAGAAAGGCAATCAAATTAAATCGTTTACCTTTGATGAGCTTCGGATGTTTTCACTCACGAGACTCCCAGTTAGACAGCAAATGTTCATTTTGTTCCATAAAGATTATTTTTATAGCTGAAATACCTCCTTTTCTTGTTCACGTTTTGTTGAGAAATCCACCGGAAATTGCGGTCACGACAACGCCGAAAATTAGATCCATAATATCGACAGAAACATGGCAAACGTTTTTTTATAATCAATCCTCAAGGTGTTTTTCAAATATCTATTCGATAATACATCAACAGGGACAATTGGCTTTTCACTAGGAGCGAGAGGAACAATGGCCGCCTTTGTCTATTACGCACAAATCACTCTGAGAGCCACCACCTGACCACTGACGCAATGTTGTCGTTCACGCTAATTTTTCAAAATAAAAGCCTGAAACTATGTCTAGTGGCTTTAGAGACATTAGGAAAGCCATAGAAAAAGGAATCTGGTTGATATCACTTTCAATGGGCAATAGGGATGCATAGGAACGCAGAGGTTTCAAAATAAGAGTCACTTCCTGATTGGATTTTTCTCAGGCTTTCGCCTGCGATATCAGTTCTGTTATACTCAAAGACAATATTTTTACAGTTTTGGAAACTTTAGAGTGTTTTCTATCCTAAGCTGTTATATGTATATTCTAGCATCTGGTCCTGAGAAATAGCCTGTTTACTTCGGGAACGTTATTTTTCCAAAAATGAAAATACTGCCCCCTAGCCTTATGAGGTTTTAAGCTTTCTGCCAATATCAGATATGTCTATGTCCTGGGAAATGTTAATGTTACATACAACCTCATGCTAATCACATTAGCCTACGTTAGCTTAACCGTCCCATGGAAGGGGACACCGATCCTGAAGAAGTTTTAAACAAATGTGGTTTCTACTGACAATTGAGATGTACAAACTATGGTATAAGGGAACGAAGAGAGGATAAGAGGCGATCCTTAATTTAGATTAAGACATTAAGGAGCAAGCTAAGACGGACATAGTCAATATAACTATTTGTTCAGGACTTTTGAAATGTACAGCGACAGAATTCAGAACACGGGCCTTTCTCACAGTATTCTCGATGTACACCATGTCAGAACCATATGATATATAAAGGGGACATATAAGCAGACAATGAACGCTTTTACAATATTCGATGATGACATTTCTCTTAAACAGTCTATAGGCTACATTCCTACTGCAAGCTCCGAACCTTTATATCGGATCATCGCAGCTAGCTAGCTGCTATCCGAGTTGCTATCCCTGGCTAACGTCTCTGTCCCGAAGCAAGCACCAGTTAGCCTGGAGATAGCCTTGAGCTAGGCCCATCTCCTGGCTAGCCGAAGAGGTCCATCAGCCAATTGTTGGGCTACAATACCTCTTTTGCCAATTGGCCTGGACACTTTACTGCCGACACGGAGCCCCGCCGATCCAAAAAGACTGGTCTGCCGACGTAACTGTCCGAGGTGGTTTCAACAAGCTCTTCTGTTGCGACCTACCTGGAAGACAATCTGCCAGCCCCGGCCCGCTAGCTGTCTGAATCGCCGTATCTCCAGCTCGCCTAGCGTAGTAGCGACTACTGAATTGTCTCCCTGACTCATCTATTGCTACTCACTGGACCCTATGATCACTCGGCTACACATGCCTCTCCCGAATGCCAATATGCCTTGTCTATTGCTGTTTTGGTTTGTGATTATTGTCTTATTTCACTATAGAGCCTCCAGCCCTACTGAATATGCCTTAGCTAGCTCTTTTGTTCCACCCCCCAAACATACGGTGACCTCACCTGGCTTAAATGGTGCCTCTAGAGACAAAACCTCTCTCATCGTCACTCAATGCCTAGGTTTACCTCCACTGTACTCACATCCTACCATCACCTTGTCTGTAAATTATGCCTTGAATATATTCTTCCACACCCAGAAATCTGCTCCTTTTACTTTCTGTTCCGAACGCACAAGACGACCAGTTCTAATTGCCTTTAACCGTACCCTTATCCTACTCCTCTTCTGTTCCTCTGGTGATGTAGAGGTTAACCCAGGCCCTGCAGACCCCAGCACCACTCCTATTCTCCAAGGCGCTCTCATTTGTTGACTTCGGTAACCGTAAAAGCCTTGGTTTAATGCATGTTAACATTAGAAGCCTCCTCCCTAAGTTTGTTTTATTCACCGCTTTAACATACTCTGCCAACCCGGATGTCCTAGCCTTGTCTGAATCCTGCCTTAGGAAGCCCACCAAATATCCAGAAATTTCCATCCCTAACTATAACATTTTCCGCCAAGATAGAACTGCCAAAGGGGGCGGTGTTGCAATCTACTGCAGAGATAGCCTGCAGAGTTCTGTCATACTATCAAGATCTGTGCCCAAACAATTCGAGCTTCTACTTTAAAAAACAAACACCTTTACAGAAACAAGTCTCTCACCGTTGCGACTTGTTATAGACCACCTTCAGCCCCCAGCTGTGCCCTGGACACCATATGTGAATTGATTGTCCCCCATCTATCTTCAGAGTTCATACTGTTAGGTGACCTAAACTGGGACATGCTTAACACCCCAGCCGTCCTACAATCTAAGCCAGATGCCCTCAATCTCACACAAATTATCAAGGAACCTACCAGGTACAACCCTAAATCCGTAACCATGGGCACCCTCTTAAAAATCATCCTGACCAACTTGCCCTCTTAATACACCTCTGCTGTCTTCAACCAGGATCTCAGCGATCACTGCCTCATTGCCTGCATGCGTAATGGGTCCGCGGTCAAAGGACCACCCCTCATCATTGTCAAACACTCACTAAAACATTTCAGCGAACAGACCTTTCTTATCGACCTGGCCCGGGTATCCTGGAAGGATATTGACCTCATCCGGTCTGCAGAGGATGCCTTGTTGCTCTTTAAATGTGCTTTCCTCACCATCTTAAATAAGCATGCCCCATTCAAAAAATGTAGAACTAAGAACAGATATAGCCCTTGGTTCACCCCAGACTTGATTGCCCTTGACCAGCACAAAAACATCCTGTGATGTTCTGCATTAGCATCGAATAGCACCCGCGATTTGGAACTTTTCAGGGAAGTCAGGGACCAATATACTGAGTCAAAAAACTGCATAGTTTCCTAGGAACGCGAAGCGAGGCGGCCATCTCTGTCGGCGCCGGAAGTAGGATGGACAAGAGGAATACCTATGTGAGAATGCTGTTCATCGACTACAGCTCGGCATTCAACACCATAGTACCCTCCAAGCTCGTCATCAAGCTCGAGACCCTGGGTCTCGACCCCGCCCTGTGCAACTGGGTACTGGACTTCCTGACGGGCCGCCCCCAGGTGGTGAGGGTAGGCAACAACATCCCCTCCCCGCTGATCCTCAACACTGGGGCCCCACAAGGTTGCGTTCTGAGCCCTCTCCTGTACTCCCTGTTCACCCACGACTGCGTGGCCACGCACGCCTCCAACTCAATCATCAAGTTTGCGGACGACACAACAGTGGTAGGCTTGATTACCAACAACGATGAGACGGCCTACAGGGAGGAGGTGAGGGCCCTCGGAGTGTGGTGTCAGGAAAACAACCTCACACTCAACGTCAACAAAACTAAGGAGATGATTGTGGACTTCAGGAAACAGCAGAGGGAACACCCCCCTATCCACATCGATGGAACAGTAGTGGAGAGGGTAGCAAGTTTTAAGTTCCTCGGCATACACATCACAGACAAACTGAATTGGTCCACTCACACAGACAGCATCGTGAAGAAGGCGCAGCAGCGCCTCTTCAACCTCAGGAGGCTGAAGAAATTCGGCTTGTCACCAAAAGCACTCACAAACTTCTACAGATGCACAATCGAGAGCATCCTGGCGGGCTGTATCACCGCCTGGTATGGCAACTGCACCGCCCTCAACCGTAAGGCTCTCCAAAGGGTAGTGAGGTCTGCACAACGCATCACCGGGGGCAAACTACCTGCCCTCCAGGACACCTACACCACCCGATGTCACAGGAAGGCCATAAAGATCATCAAGGACATCAACCACCCGAGCCACTGCCTGTTCACCCCGCTATCATCCAGAAGGCGAGGTCAGTACAGGTGCATCAAAGCTGGGACCGAGAGACTGAAAAACAGCTTCTATCTCAAGGCCATCAGACTGTTAAACAGCCACCACTAACACTGAGTGGCTGCTGCCAACACACTGACACTGACTCAACTCCAGCCACTTTAATAATGGGAATTGATGGGAAATGATGTAAATATATCACTAGCCACTTTAAACAATGCTACCTTATATAAATGTTACTTACCCTACATTATTCATCTCATATGCATACGTATATACTGTACTCTATATCATCGACGGTATCCTTATGTAATACATGTATCACTAGCCACTTTATACTATACTATGCCACTTTGTTTACATACTCATCTCATTTGTACATACTGTACCCGATACCATCTACTGTATCTTGCCTATGCTGCTCTGTACCATCACTCATTCATATATCCTTATGTACATATTCTTTATCCCCTTACACTGTGTACAAGACAGTAGTTTTGGAATTGTTAGTTAGATTACTTGTTATTACTGCATTGTCGGAACTAGAAGCACAAGCATTTCGCTACACTCGCATTAACATCTGCTAACCATGTGTATGTGACAAATAAAATTTGATTTGATTTGAGTTAGGAAAGCTAAGGCTAGCTTTTTCAAGCAGAAATTTGCATCCTATAGCAATAATTCCAAAGATATTTGGGACACTGTAAAGTCCATGGAGAATAAGAGCACCTCCTCCCAGCTGCCCACTGCACTGAGGCTAGGAAACACTGTCACCACCGATAAATCTACGATAATCGATAATTTCAATAAGCATTTTTCTACGCTGGTCATTTCTTCCAGCTGGCTACCCCTATCCCAGCCAACATCTCAGCACCCCCTGCAGCAACTTGACCAACCCCCCCTCCCCCCGCTTCTCCTTCACCCAAATACGGACAGCTGATGTTCTTAAAGAGCTGCAAAATCTGGATCCCAAATCAGCAGGCCTAGACAATCTGAACCCTCACTTTCTAAAATTATCAGCCGAAATTGTTGCAACCCCTATTTCTAGCGTGTTCAACCTCTCTTTCGTATCGTCTGAGATCCCCAAAGATTGGAAAGCTGCCGCGGTCATCCCCCTCTTCAAAGGGGGAGACACTCCAGACTTAAACTGTTATAGACCTATTTCCATCCTGCCCTGAATTTTGAAAATCTTCGACAGCCAAGTCAACAAACAGATCATCGACCATTTCGAATCCCACCGTACCTTCTCCGCTATGCAATCTGGTTTCAGAGCTGGTCATGGGTGCACCTCAGCCACGCTCAAGGTCCTAAACGATATCATAACTGCCATCGATAAAAGACAGTACTTTACTTTCTTCATTGACCTGGCCAAGGCTTTCGACTATGTCAATCACAGCATTCTTATCGGCAGACTCAATAGCGTTGGCTTCTCAAATGACTGACTTGCCTGGTTCACCAACTACTTCTCTGACAGAGTTCAGTATGTCAAATCGGAAGGGTTGTTGTCCGGACCTCTGGAAGTCTCTATGGGGGTGCCACAGGGTTCAATTCTCAGGCCGACAATTCTCTGTATATATCAATGATGTCGCTCTTGCTGTTGGTGATTCTCTTATCCACCTCTATACAGACAACACCATCCTGTATACATCTGGCCCTTCTTTGGACACTGTGCTAACAAACCTCCAAACAAGCTTCAATGCCATACAACACTCTTTCCGTGGCCAACTACTTTTAAAGGCTAGTAAAAACTGTTATGTGACATGTATTATTGCCCAAATAACATGCAAAAAATGCAACAAAGTATATATAGATTTTTTAAACTAAACAGCCCTGCCCTGAATGACGGGTCGTCACTGTCCATGGCATGTGAATTGACTTGGTATCCTGTTTCCAATACATTTGAAATTCATTTAGGTACTAAAATGCACTCCTAATTAGCTTTTGAGGTGGTTGTGAACGCACTTATTTTTTTTACATGTTACAGAACAATTTGTGTTACAATAGAATGTGTTATTGTGTAATTATTGTATTTCCAGCAAAAACCCTTCTGGTTGGGAGTAAGCCTGCGCTATGTTTACAGTGTGCCTTGCAATACAATGGAATAGGGGAATAAGAATCTGAAATGGATTCATTGGCATACTTGACCATCTCTTTCCCTACTCACTATGAACCAAGATTTGCTTGATGAATAGTTTTAGTCTGGTTGTGTAATCTGATCCTTTTCCAGAAGACAAGTGGCACTTCACTTGTTAGAGAGGCTAATGGTTATACCTTCTTCCTATGCAACATGTGGGAAGAATCCAACCGTCTACGTCTAATGGTCTACAGATGATTGAACAGGAAGCCACCACACTCAAGCCGACGTCTTTGTGGCCCGTCATATCCAAGCAGAGCAGCCACAGCCGTTTCAGCTCCACATCACACAAAGACATTAATAACCGCCAAGCAGTCCCAAAAATGACTTATGGGGTTGTGGAAAAAGCATCATCCCCTGAACGGTGTGATGTACAACATAATCAATTTCAGGAGCGCCACAAACACAAGCCACTTCATTATACCAATAATAATGAACATTCGACGGGAGATAATGCATCCAATTTGTCTTTCTGAGTGCGGCTAATGGCACGAAACACGCCGCATGAACCCGACAGAGAACTTCAGTTATTACAGCACCTTCTATAAAAAAAAATGTAAATACAATCATTGTTGTAATCTTGGTTTGCAACTCTGCCTAGACTCAATGGTGCTGAAACAACAGGCAGTTCAATATAATATCAATCCATCACAAAGGGCTGGTTCTCATTGAGTAAAACTACTGAGGGAAAGAACATCAGAGAAAGAAAGAAAGAAAGAAAGAAAGAAAGAAAGAAAGAAAGAAAGAAAGAACTGAAGTCTTGCCTTTTTATTTCAGAGATAAAGTACAGTGGTGAAATGCATAGGACTGGCCAGGGTTTGATGAAGTGCTGTGTTCCTGCAAATGTGAAAAGATTTATCTACTTGTTCCAGACTGGCATGAAAGCAACCACTCCACCCACCATCTGAAAGTGTATGATTAACATTTTATCCAGCTAATAAACTATACCTAGGAATTTCACTTGACCTTAGCTGTGTCCATCCAATTTTACCACTCGATGTATCACTCCCTTCAGAAGGTTGCAGGGTCACGGGCAGTGGGCTGGTGGAGGCTGGGACAGTTGTGAGTCATCTGGAGCAGTGTTCAAGAGCCCTGGCACAGGCTGGAGCAGCGAGCGTTCAGCCCTGCACACTCAGCTCTTTAATGAAACAGATGAATCATTGCTCTAAGTCCCCAGTGTTTTCCAGACACACAACTCAGCACAACATATGAGAGAGAGAGAGAGAGAGAGAGAGAGAGAGAGAGAGAATATATTTAAACACAGAAACAGAGATACAGAGAGGGGGAATGGGGAGGTGGAACAGGGGAGGACAGGAAACTATGGGAATAGCAGATGGTGGAGAGTGTTAGAGAGTGATAGAAAGAGAGAGAGAGAGACCACCAGCACCAACACTTCCCAGTTCAGTGGCCCAGGAAAGGTTTCCTGTGCCAAGGAATCATAAATAACATTTGTCATTTAATTAAGCATTTGTAAAATTACCTTTATTTCTGGCTGCGGAGCTTGCCACTCCATGCTGGCTGTGGGGATCCGGGCAGGCCTGGACCAGTCAACTGAAGGGGTAGTCATTTCTGTCCTTTTTTCTCTCATTGTTCCCCAGTGGTGAGAACATCACGCCTGTGTACCTAAAGCTGGGCTAGGAATGGTTTGGTATTTGCTTCAGTCCTGGCATTGCTTCTCCAATGGGATTGTCTTGCTTTGTTTGATTACAAAGGTAAAGACCATGAGAGGCCAGCATAGGCATGATAATTATAAAATATTTACCTTGGAAATGGATGTGTTTTCTGTAGTAAGTAAAGAAGAGGTATATAGCTAACGTGTCAGATGTGGTTGTTCACATTGGTTTGGGATGAGTGAACGTTGTTGATTAATCCTTTTTGCGACATTGTATCAAGATTGTGATTGAAAAATGCTTGCCTTCTCAACAACAAATTCAGACTGTCGCTGATTGGTTTTGCTGTATGATAATAATAATAATAATAATTTGGTGGGTGCTTATATTTGTCCTATGAGCAGTAGAGGATGTATGCCTGTCAAGCTGTTCACCTTGATGAAGATCCAACTTGTATCAAAGTATTGTTATAATAAATGGATGTGAGAGGCACATAGTGTATGGGTCTTTCCATAAAGGTTTGAGGACAAAAACTGTGTTATGTGCAGTGTTATGTACATATTGTTGTTTTTTCTTTATCTTATGAATAACTGTAAGATGTAAATGTTGTGTAGTTCCTGGAAGCTATTGCCGTAGTGATAAACAAAAGATATATATCCTGATCCTTGAGACATCCCTATGCAATTGAAGTTGATATTTAAAATGGTTAGGGTTAGGCTAAGGGTAGGGGTTAAGGTTCGGGTTAAGGTTAAGGATAGCGACGTCCCAAGGTTTCCGGATAGCACTAACCATATTCGCAGGGCCAGGTGTTTCTCTTCCCTAATGTTATAGTGACCTCTGTTGGACAAACTATGTTGTGCAATATTGTGAGGTGGAAAGAAAGTTGTTATGAAGTACAGTACATTGGTAATTATACATATTCTGGTACAACATAAATGTGATTATGTTACAAATAGAGGACATTATTATCAATAGACAAATACAAAGAAGTGACGAAACTGTGTGTGTGTGTGTGTGTGTGTGTGTGTGTGTGTGTGTGTGTGTGTGTGTATGTGTGTACATGTTTTTTCTTTCTTCCAGCGGCCCTTTATTTATGGCTATTATATACTGTGAATGAGCAACACAACAAATTACAATAAGTGCTTGTTTGTACAGACCAGAAGCACTGTGGCACACACACTGTCACCATTATGACTGTTGTCACTGAGGATGACATGTATCCCATCAACGTGGTCTTTGTGACAGTGTCACGCACATACACAACTGTGTACTGTTTCCATTAATGGCTTCACGTCAGCATTGTCTGACTTCCTGCTCTCTGCAAATTGAGGTTTCTATAAGAACTCAATGCAAACACAAGTAATTGATTTAAATATTGAATAATCAGATTACAACTGGCACTCATACAGATCAGAATAATTTTGTTATTGTGAAGTGAAATATTTGATCTTTAATATTATACATTGAAGTACCATTATCAGAGTGAAATGCTATTTTATCGGGTTTAAAAAAAATTGGATATACCTTCTGTTGTTTCCCCATTCACGTCTCCATCCAGGAGCTCTCTGAGGGTGGCTAAATTAGGTGCATTACAACATCTGACCTCAAGAGGGCACTTTAAACACACTATTCCTCCATTTTCGAGACTCCCGGTCCTTTGACAGTACATCACATAGAAATGTAGCACATGATAACAGAGATTATGATGTTGGGATATAAGGAAAGACACTCATCTGCAGAGTCACTTTTCCACTCCTACACCTCTGGTTCTATGGCCTTAGTGAGGAATCCTTTCCATTGGCCTTAGACATGACATAGGCCTTTATTATATTTATATTATTATATTTATGTTACTATTTGCAGCTATACCATTAGTATGTACTACATACTACTCTATTGAGTCATATTAGATCTCAACAGAAAGAAACGGAGCCCACAGAATGTTCCTGTCCCTAGCAACAGGCCGTCCCCTGGCCTCCTAAGAATAGCCTGCTGTTTGCTTATTTGTTGATGTGCATTGTGCCTTTTTTTCAACTCACTAAATAGGACCAGATAGGAAGCTCAGCTTGGAAAAGCAACAGGCCCTGGGGCTCCACAGCTGAATGCAGAACTCTTATACTCATTATGGCCATTGTGGCCTCTGATAAAGAGGCTCTTGGATGCCCCTGGCTTGGGGATGTACGGAAAGAAACGCTAATGAAAGAAAGAGAAAGAACGGAAGAAGACAAAATGACAGTGTTCCAGACCAGAGAGCCTGGATTAACCTGTCACGGGACACTAGAGACCAAGAGACTGGCTTCTGAAAGTCCAACTGTCTACGTATCATTAAGCATATTTCCTGGTGCTGGAAGTATATTTACAGTGCCTTGCGAAAGTATTCGGCCCCCTTGAACTTTGCGACCTTTTGCCACATTTCAGGCTTCAAACATAAAGATATAAAACTGTATTTTTTTGTGAAGAATCAACAACAAGTGGGACACAATCATGAAGTGGAACGATATTTATTGGATATTTCAAACATTTTTAACAAATCAAAAACTGAAAAATTGGGCGTGCAAAATTATTCAGCCCCTTTAAGTTAATACTTTGTAGCGCCACCTTTTGCTGCGATTACAGTTGTAAGTCGCTTGGGGTATGTCTCTATCAGTTTTGCACATCGAGAGACTGCAATTTTTTCCCATTCCTCCTTGCAAAACAGCTCGAGCTCAGTGAGGTTGGATGGAGAGCATTTGTGAACAGCAGTTTTCAGTTCTTTCCACAGATTCTCGATTGGATTCAGGTCTGGACTTTGACTTGGCCATTCTAACACCTGGATATGTTTATTTTTGAACCATTCCATTGTAGATTTTGCTTTATGTTTTGGATCATTGTCTTATTGGAAGACAAATCTCCGTCCAAGTCTCAGGTCTTTTGCAGACTCCATCAGGTTTTCTTCCAGAATGGTCCTGTATTTGGCTCCATCCATCTTCCCATCAATTTTAACCATCTTCCCTGTCCCTGCTGAAGAAAAGCAGGCCCAAACCATGATGCTGCCACCACCATGTTTGACAGTGGGGATGGTGTGTTCATGGTGATGAGCTGTGTTGCTTTGACGCCAAACATAACGTTTTGCATTGTTGCCAATTTTGGTTTCATCTGACCAGAGCACCTTCTTCCACATGTTTGGTGTGTCTCCCAGGTGGCTTGTGGCAAACTTTAAACAACACTTTTTATGGATATCTTTAAGAAATGGCTTTCTTCTTGCCACTCTTCCATAAAGGCCAGATTTGTGCAATATACGACTGATTGTTGTCCTATGGACAGAGTCTCCCACCTCAGCTGTAGATCTCTGCAGTTCATCCAGAGTGATCATGGGCCTCTTGGCTGCATCTCTGATCAGTCTTCTCCTTGTATGAGCTGAAAGTTTAGAGGGACGGCCAGGTCTTGGTAGATTTGCAGTGGTCTGATACTCCTTCCATTTCAATATTATCGCTTGCACAGTGCTCCTTGGGATGTTTAAAGCTTGGGAAATCTTTTTGTATCCAAATCCGGCTTTAAACTTCTTCACAACAGTATCTCGGACCTGCCTGGTGTGTTCCTTGTTCTTCATGATGCTCTCGGTGCTTTTAACGGACCTCTGAGACTATCACAGTGCAGGTGCATTTATACGGAGACTTGATTACACACAGGTGGATTGTATTTATCATCATTAGTCATTTAGGTCAACATTGGATCATTCAGAGATCCTCACTGAACTTCTGGAGAGAGTTAGCTGCACTGAAAGTAAAGGGGCTGAATAATTTTGCATGCCCAATTTTTCAGTTTTTGAATTGTTAAAAAAGTTTGAAATATCCAATAAATGTCGTTCCAATTCATGATTGTGTCCCACTTGTTGTTGATTCTTCACAAAAAAATACAGTTTTATATCTTTATGTTTGAAGCCTGAAATGTGGCAAAAGGTCGCAAAGTTCAAGGGGGCCGAATAATTTTGCAAGGCACTGTATCTGTGGGTCTCTTGAGATGACAGAACAGGAATATACAGTATGTGTGTTACTATGACATTAATACGGACACCAATGAAAAAGGTCAGAGAGGTAGCCAAGCCAAGGAGAAGAGCCAGGGCTAGACAAATTTGACTTGATGTCCCATATCTATTTTCCTGGTCGCACTTGATGTATAGTCTCTCTCTCTCTCTCTCTCTCTCTCTCTCTCTCTCTCTCTCTCTCTCTCTCTCTCTCTCTCTCTCTCTCTCTCTCTCTCTCTCTCTCTCTCTCTCTCTCTCTCTCTCTCTCTCTCTCTCTCTCTCTCTCTCTCTCTCTCTCTCTCTCTCTCTCTCTCTCTCTCTCTCTCTCTCTCTCTCTCTCTCTCTCTCTCTCTCTCTCTCTCTCTCTCTCTCTCTCTCTCTCTCTCTCTCTCTCTCTCTCTCTCTCTCTCTCTCTCTCTCTCTCTCTCTCTCTCTCTCTCTCTCTCTCTCTCTCTCTCTCTCTCTCTCTCTCTCTCTCTCTCTCTCTCTCTCTCTCTCTCTCTCTCTCTCTCTCTCTCTCTCTCTCTCTCTCTCTCTCTCTCTCTCTCTCTCTCTCTCTCTCTCTCTCTCTCTCTCTCTCTCTCTCTCTCTCTCTCTCTCTCTCTCTCTCTCTCTCTCTCTCTCTCTCTCTCTCTCTCTCTCTCTCTCTCTCTCTCTCTCTCTCTCTCTCTCTCTCTCTCTCTCTCTCTCTCTCTCTCTCTCTCTCTCTCTCTCTCTCTCTCTCTCTCTCTCTCTCTCTCTCTCTCTCTCTCTCTCTCTCTCTCTCTCTCTCTCTCTCTCTCTCTCTCTCTCTCTCTCTCTCTCTCTCTCTCTCTCTCTCTCTCTCTCTCTCTCTCTCTCTCTCTCTCTCTCTCTCTCTCTCTCTCTCTCTCTCTCTCTCTCTCTCTCTCTCTCTCTCTCTCTCTCTCTCTCTCTCTCTCTCTCTCTCTCTCTCTCTCTCTCTCTCTCTCTCTCTCTCTCTCTCTCTCTCTCTCTCTCTCTCTCTCTCTCTCTCTCTCTCTCTCTCTCTCTCTCTCTCTTCTCTCTCTCTCTCTCTCTCTCTCTCTCTCTCTCTCTCTCTCTCTCTCTCTCTCTCTCTCTCTCTCTCTCTCTCTCTCTCTCTCTCTCTCTCTCTCTCTCTCTCTCTCTCTCTCTCTCTCTCTCTCTCTCTCTCTCTCTCTCTCTCTCTCTCTCTCTCTCTCTCTCTCTGGAAATGGCGCCACACCAAACTGGAAGTCTTCCGACAAGCTTGGAAAGACAGTACCGTGCAGTATCGAAGAGCCCTTACTGCTGCTCGATCATCCTATTTTTTCAACTTAATTGAGGAAAATAAGAACAATCCGAAATTTGTTTTTGATACTGTCGCAAAGCTAACTAAAAAGCAGCATTCCCCAAGTGAGGATGGCTTTCACTTCAGCAGTAATAAATTCATGTACTTCTTTGAGGAAAAGATCAAATTACGGACTCCTCTTTAAATCTGCGTATTCCTTCAAAGCTCAGTTGTCTTGAGTCTGCACAACTCTTCTAGGATCTAGAGAGACACTCAAGTGTTTTAGTACTATATCTCTTGACACAATGATGAAAATAATCATGGCCTCTAAACCTTCAAGCTGCATACTGGACCCTATTCCAACTAAACTAATGAAAGAGCTGCTTCCTGTGCTTGGCCCTCCTATGTTGAACATAATAAACGGCTCCCTATCCACCGGATGTGTACCAAACTCACTAAAAGTGGCAGTAATAAAGCCTCTCTTGAAAAAGCCAAACCTTGACCCAGAAAATATAAAAAATGATCGGCCTATATCGAATCTTCCATTCCTCTCAAAAATTTTAGAAAAGGATGTTGCGCAGCAACTCACTGCCTTCCTGAAGACAAACAATGTATACGAAATGCTTCAGTCTGGTTTTAGACCCCATCATAGCACTGAGACTGCACTGTAATTTTGGAAGACACTGGGAAAGGGTGGATAAAAATAGTTCCTGTCTAGTCAGTAATGACAAAACCATACCTGCTGATCCGGAAGCAAACCTTCATCATCTTTGAAGACAAAAAGCCAAAAGCCACATCAGGGATTTCCCTTAATTCATGTACAGAACACTAGCAGGATTTAATGGAATGTCTCAATTCCGCTTTACATCATTACATTTGGGGGTGCTTGGAGGGGAACCATCATTTTTAAAATATTCAATATGAATTAATGCAATCGTTTAATCAGGGAAGCTGGAAGTATTCCAACTTCTAGACCAACAAAATCACGAGAGAGAGAGAGAGAGAGAGAGAGAGAGAGAGAGAGAGAGAGAGAGAGAGAGAGCTCTCTAATTGCAGTGCAATTTCCACACGCTTCTAAAAAGTGCTCCTAACCTCAGTTAAGAAAGGAACTTGCGAAAAGAGCATTCCAATTTAGAAATGTCCAAACATCATTATGTGAGGTCAAAATCGCCTGCCCCAGTCTGAGAATCACATCAGTACAGTTTCATTAACAAGCTGGTTTACAACCTCTATAGTTGGTTTATTTGTTTGTTTCCCCAATCTGTCATCTTTCAACTTATTCAGTGTAATACTACCAGAGAAAAGCTTTGTAGTCATCAGACATGATGATGCCTGTTGTTGGCTGGAGATGTCTCCTCCATCTCAGGGTTAACACATGAACTCAATTAGATGGTTTGAAAAAAAACTTTATTGAATCATAGTTGTTGAAACTCTTCCATGGGTATCCTGATGAATATTCAGCCTGTGGTCTCATAATGGCTTGTCCTATTTTTCCACCTGCAGTGGAAATATTTCTCACAGTGGTGTCTAACCCATAATGATTATTCCAGCTAATACACAACCACCACATCTCATTTGCCTGTTAGTCTTCTTACCAATGGGAGCCGTTCTGTTGAGGTATAACTTCATCACAATTAAGCACAACTCATATTTGATCTTATTTTGCTCCTGTAAGAAAGTATGTTCAACCGTTAGCTCCATGTTGTCCGGAAGGTTCTTCAATCTAATCTGTGTTAAGCTAAAATGATCTTACATTATTCATACTTGGATGTATTTATCCTTACTTAATTAACTAAAGAGATGGACATCTCAAACAAGACATGATCTAAATAATGTTGTTTGAGAACTGAATGAGAAAGATAAGAGATGGTTTGTTGCCATGTATAAACTTAATTTGACAAACCATGACAAATTAACATAAATAATATAATTATATCATATAAAATAAATAATAATTTAATAACAATGCATGCCATTTAGCTGCCAATCATATCGAAAGTGACTTACATGCATACATGTTTTGAATGGGTTTTGAAAGGGTTTTGAATGGGTTTTGAAAGGGTTTTGAATGGGTTTTGAATGGGTTTTGAATGGGTTTTGAAAGGGTTTTGAAAGGGTTTTGAATGGGTTTTGAATGGGTTTTGAAAGGGTTTTGAAAGGGTTTTGAATGGGTTTTGAATGGGTTTTGAAAGGGTTTTGAATGGGTTTTGAATGGGTTTTGAAAGGGTTTTGAATGGGTTTTGAAAGGGTTTTGAATGGGTTTTGAATGGGTTTTGAATGGGTTTTGAATGAGTTTTGAATGGGTTTTGAATGGGTTTTGAAAGGGTTTTGAAAGGGTTTTGAAAGGGTTTTGAATGGGTTTTGAAAGGGTTTTGAATGGGTGGCCCCAGCGGGAACATCAACATACACTCTTAGTAAAAAAGGTACTATTTAGAACCTAAAGGGTTCTTTGGCTGTCCCCATAGGAGAACCCTTTGAAGAACCATTTTTGGTTCCAGGTAAACCCTTTACACAGGGGGTTCTACATGGAACCCAAAAGAGTTCTACCTGGAAGCAAAAAGGGTTTTCCTAGGGGACAGCCAAAGAACCCTTTTTAGAACCCTTTTTTCTATGAGTGTACTCTATGATATTGATGTGTAAAGTTTGCAGTACCGCTACACAGCTGATTAAAAAAATGCAATCTCCATAGACAAACATTGACAGTAGAATGGCCTTACTGAAGAGCTCAGTGACTTTCAACGTGGCACAGTCATAGGATGCCTCCTTTCCAACAAGTCAGTTCATCAAATTTCTACCCTGCTAGAGCTGCCCCGGTCAATTGTAAGTGCTGTTATTGTGAAGTGGAGACGTCTAGGAGCAACAATGTCTCAGCCGGGATGTGATAGGCCACACAAGCTCACAGAACAGGATTGCTGAGTGCTGAAGCGCATAGTGCATAAAAATCATCTGTCCTCATTTGCAACACAGTTGCAACCAAATTCCAAACTGCCTCTAGCAGAAACGTCAGCTCAAGAACCGTCCGTCAGGAGCTTAATGAGATGGGTTTCCATGGCCAAGCAGCCACACACAAACCTAAGATCACCATGCGCAATGCCAAGCGTCAGCTGGAGTGGTGTAAAACTCACCGCCATTGGACTCTGGAGCAGTGGAAACGCGTTCTCTGGAGTTATGAATCACGCTTCACAATCTGTCAGTCCAACGGACAAATCTGGGTTTGGTGGATGCCAGGAAAACGCTAGCTGCCCCAATGCATAGTGCCAACTGTAAACTTTGGTGGTGGAGGAATAATGGTTCCATCTTAACGCTACAGTATACAATGACATTCTAGATAATTCTGTGCTTTCTACAGTTTGAGTAAAGCCCTTCCTGTTTCAACATGACAATGTCCCTGTGCACAAAGCAAGGTCCATACAGACATGGTTTTTTGAGATCGGTGTGGAAAAACTTGACTGGTCTGCAATGAGCCCTGACCTCAACCTCATCGAACACCTTTGGGCTAATCACCCAACATCAGTGCCCTACCACACTAATGATCTTGTGGCTGAATGGACGTGAGTCCCCTCAGCAATGTTCCAACATCTAGTGGAAAGTCTTCCCAGAAGAGTGGAGGCTGTAATAGCAGCAAAGGGGAGACCAACTCCATTTTAAGTTGTACATGGAGCTTAACCTCCCAAGTGGCGCAGCGGTC
Organism: Oncorhynchus mykiss; assembly: GCF_013265735.2. Classification (NCBI taxonomy): domain Eukaryota; kingdom Metazoa; phylum Chordata; class Actinopteri; order Salmoniformes; family Salmonidae; genus Oncorhynchus; species Oncorhynchus mykiss. The sequence goes on from NC_048570.1 coordinate 15,775,585, forward strand.
TAAGGCACTGCATCTCAGTGCTAGAGGCATCACTAAAGACCCTGGTTCAATTCCAGGCTGTAACACAGCCGGCCGTGATTGGGAGTTGCATAGGGCGGCACACAATTGGCACAGCGTCGTCCGGGTTAGGGTTTGGTCATGTTAATAAATGATTTTCCTAGTTACAGTGCCTTGCGAAAGTATTCGGCCCCCTTGAACTTTGCGACCTTTTGCCACATTTCAGGCTTCAAACATAAAGATATAAAACTGTATTTTTTTGTGAGGAATCAACAACAAGTGGGACACAATCATGAAGTGGAACGACATTTATTGGATATTTCAAACTTTTTTAACAAATCAAAAACTGAAAAATTGGGTGTGCAAAATTATTCAGCCCCCTTAAGTTAATACTTTGTAGCACCACCTTTTGCTGCGATTACAGCTGTAAGTCGCTTGGGGTATGTCTCTATCAGTTTTGCACATCGAGAGACTGATTATTTTTCCCATTCCTCCTTGCAAAACAGCTCGAGCTCAGTGAGGTTGGATGGAGAGCATTTGTGAACAGCAGTTTTCAGTTCTTTCCACAGATTCTCGATTGGATTCAGGTCTGGACTTTGACTTGGCCATTCTAACACCTGGATATGTTTATTTTTGAACCATTCCGTTGTAGATTTTGCTTTATGTTTTGGATCATTGTCTTGTTGGAAGACAAATCTCCGTCCCAGTCTCAGGTCTTTTTCAGACTCCATCAGGTTTTCTTCCAGAATGGTCCTGTATTTGGCTCCATCCATCTTCCCATCAATTTTAACCATCTTCCCTGTCCCTGCTGAAGAAAAGCAGGCCCAAACCATGATGCTGCCACCACCATGTTTGACAGTGGGGATGGTGTGTTCAGCTGTGTTGCTTTGACGCCAAACATAACGTTTTGCATTGTTGCCAAAAAGTTCTATTTTGGTTTCATCTGACCAGAGCACCTTCTTCCACATGTTTGGTGTGTCTCCCAGGTGGCTTGTGGCAAACTTTAAACAACACTTTTTATGGATATCTTTAAGAAATGGCTTTCTTCTTGCCACTCTTCCATAAAGGCCAGATTTATGCAATATACGACTGATTGTTGTCCTATGGACAGAGTCTCCCACCTCAGCTGTAGATCTCTGCAGTTCATCCAGAGTGATCATGGGCCTCTTGGCTGCATCTCTGATCAGTCTTCTCCTTGTATGAGCTGAAAGTTTAGAGGGACGGCCAGGTCTTGGTAGATTTGCAGTGGTCTGATACTCCTTCCATTTCAATATTATCGCTTGCACAGTGCTCCTTGGGATGTTTAAAGCTTGGGAAATCTTTTTGTATCCAAATCCGGCTTTAAACTTCTTCACAACAGTATCTCGGACCTGCCTGGTGTGTTCCTTGTTCTTCATGATGCTCTCTGCGCTTTTAACGAACCTCTGAGACTATCACAGTGCAGGTGCATTTATACGGAGACTTGATTACACACAGGTGGATTGTATTTATTATCATTAGTAATTTAGGTCAACATTGGATCATTCAGAGATCCTCACTGAACTCCTGGAGAGAGTTTGCTGCATTGAAAGTAAAGGGGCTGAATAATTTTGCACGGACAATTTTTCAGTTTTTGATTTGTTAAAAAAGTTTGAAATATCCAATAAATGTCGTTCCACTTCATGATTGTGTCCCACTTGTTGTTGATTCTTCACAAAAAAATACAGTTTTATATCTTTATGTTTGAAGCCTGAAATGTGGCAAAAGGTCGTAAAGTTCAAGGGGGCCGAATACTTTCGCAAGGCACTGTAAATTAAAAATTGAATGCTCATGATTTTGGAATGAGATGTTCGACAAGCAGGTGTCCACATACCTTTGGTCATGTAGTGAATGTGTCAGGGGGCTACAGGGAATGTGTGCCCCTGGAGGCTATGCACACGCACAATATATATTTTGACAACTGCTCAGAAGGGAGTTCCATTCATTAAGCTTAAGATCAGGTTGGAGTGGGGGACTGCCATACTACAGCACCCGTGGAGCAGTTGTTGTGGGGGGTTAAGTGCCTTGCTCAAGGGCACAATGGCAAGCGATGACATCTGCGATTTAATACAAGCAACCCTCCGGTTGCCAGCTCACTTCCCAACAGATTATTTTACTTTCCGACCAGGGATTTGAGCTGGCAACCCTCCAGTTTCTGGCTCGCCTCTTAATCCGCTAGGCTACCTGCCTTCTACAGACACATCCATTACTCTGTACAGAGATCTGAGACAGTGAAAAGATGTACACAGAGATTTCCCACAGTCGGTATATTATAGGCCCACAATCTTCTTATATAAGGGGATTTCGTTATGTCTACACATCACAGGTTAACCTTCACTCTGTATATTATTGGCTAACCCGTCTGTACATTACATCATTGGATTCATGATGTAGTCTGTACGGTATATCATATGTCTAGTAGGCCATTAACTTGTCTGAGCCCCTGCAAATTGACAATGGAGGATTCTTAGAGTGAGCGATGAGGATCCTGTCCCGACTTCCTTCCATATTGGATTAGTGCCCAACACAAACATCTGGAGGCACAAAACTCCTCCTCCATCAAGACCAAGGGGACTAGTTCACAATGCACTACAACCACTTCATCATCAGGTTAGTGTTTGTCTCCTGGGCCACGCTGTGGGGATGGAAGAGGGGTTGGGGGGGGTGTCACACACACACACACACTCCTCAGCCCTGGCCTGATTTCCCCATGTGTTAGTCAAGAAGGAAAAAACATTGATCTATGAATTTCATTAGGTGTCTTAATGTTGGATCCCATAGACTGTCATTGATGGACTGGCCACTGATCATGTCACTAGAATACTAAAAGGTTATCTATGTTTAAGATTCTGGTGATGGCTGGATGTTACACTAATTGGATTTATGGGTCGTGGTCATTACATCAGTTGCGGTGCAGTACAGTATTAATGGTTATTTGAAGTGTTGTAGAGTGTTATAGACATGTGTTACTGTGCTTCCCATTCTCTTCGCTGATGATACCAATTTGATTTCATCACACAATCATTTTTATTCAGTTATTAAGGAAGCCAACACAGTTATGGACACATTTTCTGAATGGTTCCAGATAAACAAATTATATTTAAGTCAACAAAAAAAATCAAACTTTATTGTATTCACTAGTAAGAATAAGAAATATTGTAAAAAAATATATATATATAAAAAAAAATGTAAACAATAAATCTCAATTGGTGGGAATGGACAAGACAAATGTACTAGATTCCTCTGAGTTTTAGTTTATCAAAAGGTATCCTGGAAAGATCATATTCAATTTGTCTGCAGCAAAGTGATGAAATCTGTTAGTATCATCAGAAAGATTGGTGGTTTGGTTCATCAGGCTTGCTTCCTGACTTTATACTAGACGGTACAACGGTACCGTAGTCTTTAATCATCATCATTCAATAACTTCAAGCTGGGGGTCAGCCTGATGAACCAAACTACTCAGTAATCTCCTCCATATAGCCTAACTCTCACACAGTCACATGCACACACACATTTAAACAAAACATGATTACTGATCAATTCATTTATACATTTATAAATGGTAGGTTTTGTTATCTGTTTTAACAAACCAAAACATATTTTTGTAATGAATATTGGTTTTTTTGACAGAGAAAATGATGACGAGAGAATGAGAGAGAGGGGGGTAGAGAGGGGTAGAGAGAACAAGAGAACGAGAGAGAGAGGGTAGAGAAAGAGAAGAGAGAGAGTGCTAGAGAGAATGAGAGAAGAGAGAGAGAGAGGGGTAGCGAGAACAAGAGAAGAGAGAGGGAGAGAGAGGGGTAGAGAGAATCAGAGAAGAGAGAGAAAGAGAGGGGGTAGAGAGAACGAGAGAATGGGAGAAGAGAGAATGAGGAGAGAGAGAGAGAGAGAGAGAGAGGTGTAGAGAGAGAGAGAGAGGTGTAGAGAGAACAAGAGAGAGCGAGAAAGATAATGAGAAAGAGAGATAGAGAGAGAACGAGAGAAAGGGGGAGAGAGAGAGAGAACGAGAGAATGGTAGAGAGAAAACGAGAGAACAAGAGAAAGGGGGAGAGGGAGAGAGAGAAAAGGGGGACAGAAAGAGAGAGATGGGCAGAGAGGGAGAGAAAGAAAGAAAGAAAGAAAGAAAGAGAGCGAGCGAGCGAGAAAGAAAGAGAGAGACAGAGAGAGAGTGTTGCTTCCGTCCCCCTCTACAAGAGAGTGTGCCGGGGAGCTGGGATGGCCAGCGTTGAACATCTCTTTGGGGACTCTCCATTATTTACACTCTGCCTTCCTGTGGACCTGATGTGACTTGACAGGAGCCATATGGAGGTCATGAATAAAACACAAGGGCCTAAAAGCAGGAGGGAGAGGTAGGGGCAGGAGGTAGGGGTAGTGGGGGCAGGAGGTGGATGGGCCGCAGATTGCAATGCACATTGCACTGTGGCCAGAGGGGACTGGAGGGAAAAGAGAGGTGAGGGGAAGATGGGAGGTGTGTGTGGAGAGGTAGAGGGGATGGAGAGAGAAATGGAAGGAGAGAGGGAGAGAAACAGATTTAGAAAGATGTGTTCAGAAAAAAGGAGAGAGAGAGAGGAAAGAAGGAGGGGTAGTTGCTCCTTTGACCAGTGAGAAGCCATTGACTCGTGCTGAGATGTCTGAGCACAGGGGAGATGACATCATGACATCATCAGCCTGTTGTGGGGGATGATGTCACAATTGTTGCTCGCAGAGCCTCCTAATTGACTGGGTGGTGAAGCAGGCCGGCTCCTGTTGTCAGCTGCTCCTGATGAATGCAATAGCCTCATTGAAACTGTATCGACCACGAGTCACCGTTTGCTGCATCTCAGAGGGGGTCATCATTTTCTCTGTCATATGTGAGCTACATATAAGATGATACATTTTTGCTCTGGGCCTGCTAGGACAAATGCTCCCTCTCTCTTTCTCTCTCTCTCTCTCTCTCGATCTTGCTCTTTCTGTGAATTAATCAACAATATCAGTACGGATATTTGTGCATAGTAAACATTTTGCAGGAAGTGCTTTTCATAATGACCCCTGTCATTAGCCCCCATAGTGCTGCTGTCCATCTCCCATGGCATCTCCAGACGGGAAGAGGAACCGCCCTGACAAGCGATGCCAGGGTGATATCATCTGATAATGCCATCAACCTCAAGTGTGTGTGTGTGTGTGTTTCTTCCACATATTGAACCTACATGAGGAATCAAATTGGGTTGTAATACAACTCAAAGATGGAAAGCCATGCACAGTACTTAACTCTGAAAGTTTCAGTGTCAAAATCATACTTAGTACCTCAAAATAATGATAATAATAAACAATAATTTGGTGAGTGCTTCTATTTTATATTTGTCCTATTTCACACATATTCAAGTGTGTATTAAGGGACATGTGTGAACTATAAAGTGTTTTTTGTATATCCCAACTCCCCCTGAGATACCCGCGGACAGTTGGGTCACGGCAAAAGAGTAAAAATCTGTGGAAAGCTAATCCATAAAGCTTGCATCTGACTAGTTCAGTGGCTTATTGCTTTACTCCATTAGATGGGAGAGTAGTCTGTTTGGCTATGGATTGGTATCAGATATCATTCTATTCGTGCTTGAGTGCTCTGACTTCCCATAAGAGTCCATCTGGACAACAGCATTTTCAAACAGGGTAGGTTATAAGACATGCCGCCATGCTAAATATCAGAGGAAATACACACACGCACGCACACACACTCTTACAATTATAAACATCTTCAAACATAAATACTAAGCATACATGCATTCTTCTCTACTTCAGCCATCATAACCCTAACCTTAAGTAACCTGGAGTACAGGAACACCCCCCCCCCCCCCCCCCCCCTAGTCACACCCCGACCTAACAAAAATAGAGAATTAAAAGGCTCTCTATGGTCAGGGCATGACAGTACCCCCCCCCCCCCCCCCCCCCCCCCCCCCGAAAGGTGCGGACTCCGTCCGCAAAACCTGAAACCAACTGGGCAGGGTAGGGGGGTGACTAGTGTCTAGTGACTAGTGACTAGTGTGACTAGCCATGGAGCCGGGTAGAACGCCGTTCCCAGACTGGGCATCGGCGCAGAGGAGGGCCCCGGCCAGGCCATGGAGCTGGGTTGGCCGCCGTACCTGAACTGGGCATCGGCACAGAGGAAGGCTCCGGCCTTGGAGAGGGACTGGACGCCGTGCCTGGACTGGGCACCGGCGCAGAGGAAATCTCTGGCCCTGGAGCAGGACTGGACGCCGTGCCTGGACTGGGCACCGGCGCAGAGGGAGGCTCCTGCCATGGCGCAGGACTTGACGCCGTGCTTGGACTGAGCACCGGCGCAGAGGGAGGCTTCTGCCATGGAGCGGGACTGGACGACGTGCCTGGACTGAGCACCGGTGCAGAGGGAGGCTGCTGCCATGGAGCGGGACTGGACGCCGTTTCTGGACTGAGCACCGGCGCAGAGGGAGGCTCCTGCCATGGAGCGGGACTGGACGACATGCCTGGACTGAGCACTGGCGCAGAGGGAGGCTCCTGCCCTGGAGCTGGATGTTCCGGACTGTAGACCGTCGCAGGAGGTCCCGGACTGTGGACCGTCACAGGAGGTCCCGGACTGTGGACTGTCACAGGAGGTCCCGGACTGTGGACCGTCGCAGGACTGTGGACCGTCACAGGAGGTTCCAGACTGTGGACCGTCACAGGAGGTTCCAGACTGTGGACCGTCACAGGAGGTTCCGTACTGTGGACCGTCACAGGAGGTTCCGGACTGTGGACCGTCACAGGAAATCTGGTGCATGGAGCCGGCACAACTGGTACCGAACAGATGACAACCACCGCATGGTGAGTGCGGGGAGCTAGTACAGGACGTACTAGGCTGTGGAGGCGCACTGGAGACCTGGTGCGTAGAGCCGGCACAAATTGTACCAGAACGATGACACACTTCGCACGGCGAGTGCGGGGAGCTGGCACAGGACATACTGGGCTGTGAAGGTGTACTGGAGACTTGGTGCGTAGAGCTGGCACAGATGGTGCCGGGCAGAGAAGGCGCTCTTCAGCGCGCCTGTGCTGCAGCATACTCCTTGCCAAAACCTCTCTCATTCATAACCTTCCTCTATCGACTCAAATTGTACCAGAACGATGACATACTTCGCACGGAGAGTGCAGGGAGCTGGCACAGGACGTACTGGGCTGTGAAGGTATACTGGAGACTTAGTGCGTAGAGCTGGCACAGATGGTTCCGGGCAGAGAAGGCGCTCTTCAGCGTGCCTGTGCTGCAGCATACTCCTTGCCAAAACCTCTCTCCGGTATCTCTCATTACCTTCCTCTATCGACTCCCACACAGGCTCTGGCCTTCTCCGCTGCTCGACCACTAGCTCCGGCGCCCACTCCGTGTGGCGCCCACTCCGTGTGTCCCCCCCCCAAAAATGTTCAGGCTGTCTTTTGGGCTCTCTCTGTGGCCGCAAACCCCGGCGGCGTCGCTGTCCTCCCTTCTCTCCTTACGTCTGCTTCCAAGGAAGGCTTTCGTGTCCTGACATGATCTCCTCCCAAGTCCAGGATGTCTTCTCCTCCTTTATCTCCTCCCAAGCCCAGGATACCTTCTCTTCCCGGGCATGCTGCTTGGTCCTGTTGTGGTGTGATCTTCTGTCGCAATCGACGTTGGAAGCATACTTGGACCAAAGCGCAGCATGATCTGGGTTCCACATATTTATTTAATGACACGCACAAAACAATAAAGAATAACCGAAACGTGACGTTCAGGAGTGCTCACAGGCAACAACACAAAAACAAGATCCCACAAAACACAGTGGGGAAATGGCTGCCTAAATATGATTCCCAATCAGAGACAACTATAAACAGCTGCCTTCGATTGGGAACCATACCAGGCCAACATAGAAATAAAACATCTAGATAGGAACACCCCCCCCAGTCACACCCCGACCTAACCAAAATAGAGAATAAAAAGTATCTCTATGGTCAGGGCGTGACAGTAATAATGAGTAGTTACAATACTTGTGACACTTTATTTACAGGAATAATTACACAGTAATCTAAGTGTAACCAATCAGCCTTAATGCCTATGCATTTACAAAGCAAATGTACACTTGTTTCTTCCATGAAACCTTCCATTTACTGTCTTACAGTAAATAATATAGCCCTACATACAAACACAGCAAATCCTACTGCAGCATGGAAACAAAAACATGAAACATGAAAGCCTTGCTTACATATTCATACAAACAGACAGAAATGACTATCCCCAAACCCTCCAAACCACTTAACGATCCTTCCCAATGAACGTTCATTAACCACGTTCACACAATCCTTTCCAATGAAACTTCATTAACCATGTTCACACGATCCTTCCCAGTGAACGTTCATTAACCATGTTCACACGATCCTTCCCAATGAACGTTCATTAACCATGTTCACACGATCCTTTCCAATGAAACTTCATTAACCATGTTCACACGATCCTTCCCAGTGAACGTTCATTAACCATGTTCACACGATCCTTCCCAATGAACGTTCATTAACCATGTTCACACGACCCTTCCCAATGAACCTTCATTAACCATGTTCACACGATCCTTCCCAATGAACGTTCATTAACCATGTTCACACGATCCTTCCCAATGAACCTTCATTAACCATGTTCACACGATCCTTCCCAATGAACGTTCATTAACCACGTTCACGCGATCCTTCCCAATGAACCTTCATTAACCATGTTCACAAGATTCCTTCCCAATTAACCTTCATTAGCCATGTTCACAAGATTCCTTCCCAATTAACCTTCATTAGCCATGTTCACAAGATTCCTTCCCAATTAACCTTCATTAGCCATGTTCACAAGATTCCTTCCCAATGAACGTTCATTAACCATGCTCATACGTGTAATTTGCTTTGACACCTCTCTTTTTAGTGTGATGACTCTCATAATAAGCTGATGTTATGTGCGAGTGGCTTTTAGTGGGGTTAAATTACATTATCTAATTTATCTTGTTATCTATGCAGCCCTCTAAAGACATTCACATGTTGCGTTAGCTGGTGTGAAACCGAAAGAGACTCAAATAACTGTGTGAAGGATACATGAGATTCAGGAGACTGTCTGCCTATAGGCTGTTCTCACTGATGGTCTGGGATGTTCATTGTGGTGCTTCTGTCTGCCTATAGGCTGTTCTCACTGATGGTCTGGGATGTTCATTGTGGTGTTTCTGTCTGCCTATAGTCTATTCTCACTGATGTTCATTGTGGTGTTTCAGTCTATATATAGTCTGTGATGCTTTGACAAAAAAATAGCAGACATCATATGTTGCCATAAACAGCCAGGCAGTTTACAATGACCTGAAGAATGCATACATGCAGGGCTGTTGTCAAGGGAAACTGAAATCCTCAACACAATAATTGATTCTGAATCTACATGAAAAAGTCTAAATTTGTGTTATTACAGCTACAGTTGAAGTCGAAAGTGTACATACACCTTAGTTAAATACATTTAAACTCAGTTTTTCACAATTCCTGACATTTAATCTCAGTAAAAATTATCTGTCTTCGGTCAGTTAGGATCACCACTTTATTTTGAGAATGTGAAATGTCAGAATAATAGTAGAGAGAGTGATTTATTTCAGGTTTTATTTATTTCATCACAGTCCCAGTGGGTCAGAAGTTTACATACATTCAATTAGCATTTGTTAGCCTTTAAATTGTTTAACTTGGGTCAAACGTTTCGGGTAGCCTTCCACAAGCTTCCCACAATAAGTTGGGTGAATTTTGGCCCATTCCTCCTGACAGAGCTGGTGTAACTGAGTCAGGTTTGTAGGAGGCCTACAAACCTGACTCAGTTACACCAGCTCTGTCAGGAGGAATGGGCCAAAATTCACCCAACTTATTTTCTCGCACACACTTTTTCATTTCTTCCCACAAAATGTCTATAGGTTTGAGGTCAGAGCTTTGTGATGGCCACTCTAATACCTTGACTTTGTTGTCCTTAAGCCATTTTGCCACAACTTTGGAAGTATGCTTGGGGTCATTGTCCATTTGGAAGACCCATTTCCGACCAAGCTTGTCTTGAGATGTTGCTTCAATATATCCACATATTTTTCTCCCTCATGATGCCATCTATTTTGTGAAGTGCACCAGTCCCTCCTGCAGCAAAGAACCCCCACAACATGATACTGACACCCCAGTGCTTCATGGGTTGGGATGGTGTTCTTCGGCTTGCAAGTCTCCCCCTTTTTCCTCTAAACATAAAGATGGTTATTATGGCCAAACAGTTCTATTTTTGTTTCATTAGACCAGAGGACATTTCTCCAAAAAGTACAATCTTTGTCCCCATGTGCAGTAGCAAACCTTAGTCTGGCTTTTTTATGGCGGTTTGAAGCAGTGGCTCCTTCCTTGCTGAGCGGCCTTTCAGGTTATGTCGATATAGGACTTGTTTTACTGTGTATATAGATACTTTTGTACATTTTTCCTCCAGCATCTTCACAAGGTCCTTTGCTATTGCTCCGGGATTGATTTGCACTTTTCACACCAGTGCACACAAGTGCGTTCATCTCCAGGAGACAGAACGCGTCTCCTTCCTGAGCGGTATGACGGCTGCGTGGTCACATGTGTTTATACTTGCATACTATTGTTTGTACAGATGAATGTGGTACCTTCAGGCGTTTGGAAATTGCTACCAAGGATGAACCAGACTTGTAGAGGTCTACAATTGTTTTCCTGAGGTCTTGGCTGATTTCTTTTGATTTTCCCATAATGTCAAGCAAAGAGGCACTGAGTTTGAAGGTAGGCCTTGAAATACATCCACAGGTACACCTCCATTTGACAATTACGGGTTTAAAAGAAGACTGTATTTTGGTCACATTAGATGTCGAGAGTCTATATACCAGCATTCCCCATGTGGGGGGGCTGGCAGCACTAGTACACTATTTGGGAGACAGAGATACTAATGAATATCCACCAACAAACTTCATTCTAGAATTGGCTGAATATGTTTTGACGTACAACTATTTCAGATGATGAATACTAAACGAATGGAACGTCGATGGGCTCTACATTCGCTCCGAGTTATGCTAACCTTTATGTGGGTCTTTTTGAAGAACGTTTTGTTAATAATGAAAACGAGAATCCATTTTTGACCAACGTCCTGAAGTGGTATCGATATATTGACAAAAAAAAATTGTATATGAGAAGGAACTGAAGAAGAATTGTCAGATTTTATGGCACTACTCAATGACACTGACCCTAATCTCAAATTCACTATTGAACGTGACACTCAACGTGTTCACTATCTCGATTGAGAAATCAAATGGAACCCTATTTACAACTTCTGTACAGAAAAGAAACGGACAGAAATACTCTATTACAGAGTGACAGCTTCCACACTGAGCCATTAAAAAGAGGACTTCCAAGAAGCCCGTTTTTCAGACTGCGCCATATATGCCACTCCACAGAGGATTATCTAGAAAAAGCAGTGGAGATGCGCATGAGGTTTCTTAGAAGAGGCTATCCCTCACAATGTGTGGATGAAGCGCATAATTTGGCATTGGAAAAAACGCGAGATGAACTGCTACAAAAAAGACCCGCTAAAGCCAAAGAACACTCTGTAATGTTCACAACTAAATATACTTTGAATTCGCGAAAAGTGGGAGGTGTGGTCAAAAAACACTGGCATATTTTATCATAGGACCCAGCGTTGCCGGCTGAATTTAAATATCCACCAGTATTGTGTATAGGAGAGGTCCCAATTTACGCGATAAATTGGTTCATGCCAACTGCCAGCCACAAAATAAAATTATCCAAGCTCTTTTACGCCCTCTACCAAATGGTAGCTATGAATGCAGAGGATGCGTACAGTGCAACAACATGATGAAGTGTGAATATTTCTGCCACCCCCACACAGGTAAACGATTCCAAATAAATTACATTATTACGTGTTAGACCACCCATGTTATTTACATTATTAAATGTCCATGTGGGCTCTGTTATGTCGGTAAAACCACCTGTCTCTCAAACAGGGAATTAGTGAACATAAAAGTTCAATCAGGAGAAATGACAGGGATTATCCAGTTGCTGTACATGTCAATGACCTGAAGCATGACATTTCCACCTTTAGATTTTGTGGCATAGAGAAAGTTAAGATATCAGACAGGGAAGGTGATATTAATTATACTCTGAGTAAAAGAGAATGTTTTGAGTTTTCACCCTCCAGACATTATTTCCTAAAGGACTTAATGATGAAATGCCTATGTATGAAATATTTGTCTCTTGTAGATTATTCTGACGTTTTTCGTATGATGTACCCTATGACTAATGAAAACTTGCTATCAAATCAAATCAAATCAAATTTATTTATGTAGCCCTTCGTACATCAGCTGATATCTCAAAGTGCTGTACAGAAACCCAGCCTAAAACCCCAAACAGCAAGCAATGCAGGTGTAGAAGCACGGTGGCTAGGAAAAACTCCCTAGAAAGGCCAAAACCTAGGAAGAAACCTAGAGAGGAACCAGGCTATGTGGGGTGGCCAGTCCTCTTCTGGCTGTGCCGGGTGGAGATTATAACAGAACATGGCCAAGATGTTCAAATGTTCATAAATGACCAGCATGGTCGAATAATAATAAGGCAGAACAGTTGAAACTGGAGCAGCAGCATGGCCAGGTGGACTGGTGACAGCAAGGAGTCCTAGGGCTCAGGTCCTCCGAGAGAGAGAAAGAGAGAAGGAGAGAATTAGAGAACGCACACTTAGATTCACACAGGACACCGAATAGGACAGGAGAAGTACTCCAGATATAACAAACTGACCCTAGCCCCCAGACACATAAACTACTGCAGCATAAATACTAGAGGCTGAGACAGGAGGGGTCAGGAGACACTGTGGCCCCATCCGATGATACCATTGGACAGGGCCAAACAGGAAGTATATAACCCCACCCACTTTGCCAAAGCACAGCCCCCACACCACTAGAGGGATATCTTCAACCACCAACTTACCATCCTGAGACAAGGCTGAGTATAGCCCACAAAGACCTCCGCCACGGCACAACCCAAGGGGGGGGGGGGCAACCCAGCTATGTCCTCATTGATATTTTACAGACGTGTTTAATACGCCTTATTTATACACTTTTGTAATATTTATGAAATGCATATTGTTATATTTGGTAGCACTTATTTATTTTGCCTTTGCCTCCACCCACCTTCGATGTGTAGAACGGATGTGGGTGGGGCCAGGTCCACATAATGGTGCAACTTTCAAAAAATCCCAAGAGCTCTGACGAAGGCCGTGTGGCAGATACAAAGATCGGTGATACTATCAAGAACAGTGTGCGGTTTCCTTTTTCCTACACCTCCATTAGACTCAAATTATGTCAATTAGCTTATCAGAAGCTTCTAAAGCCATGACATACTTTTCTGGAATTTTCCAAGCTGTTTAAAGGCACAATGTATGTAAACAGTTGAAGTCGGAAGTTTACATACACTTAAGTTGGAGTCATTAAAATGTGTTTTTCAACCACTCCACAAATGTCTTGTTAACAAACTTTAGTTTTTTCAAGTCGTTTAGGACATCTACTTCGTGCATGACACAAGTAATTTGTCCAGCAATTGTTGACAGACATATTATTTAATTTATAATTTACTGTATCACAATTCCAGTTAGTCAGAAGTTTACATACACTAAGTTGACTGTGCCTTTAAACAGCTTGGAAAATTCCAGAAAATGATGTCATGGCTTTAGAAGCTTCTGATAGGCTAATTGACATCAGTTCAAGCTTGGTCGCAAATGGGTCTTCCAAATGAACAATGACCCCAAGCATACTTCCAAAGTTGTGGCAAAATGGCTTAAGGACAACAAAGTCAAGGTATTGGAGTGGCCATCACTAAGCCCTGATCTCAATCCTATAGAACATTTGTGGGCAGAACTGAAAAAGCGTGTGCGAGCAAGGAGGCCTACAAACCTGACTCAGTTACACCAGCTCTGTCAGGAGGAATGGGCCAAAATTCCCCCAACTTATTGTGGGAAGCTTGTGGAAGGCTACCCGAAACGTTTGACCCAAGTTAAACAATTTAAAGGCAATGCTACCAAATACTAATGTAGTATATGTAAACTTCTGACCCACTGGGGATGTGATGAAAGAAATAAAAACTGAAATAAATCATTCTCTCTACTGTTATTCTGACATTTCACATTCTTAAAATAAAGTGGTGATCCTAACTGACAGAAGACAGATCCTTTTTACTTGGATTAAATGTCAGGAATTGTAAAAAAAAAATTTTTTTAAAGAGTTTAAATGTATTTGGCTAAGGTGTATGTAAAACTTCCAACTTTAACTGTAACAGGCCTTGTTCTGCCTAGTGCGGCTCTGTCTGACTGTAAAACAGCCTCCTCTGCTGTCACAACCTCTCTTCCTTTTTCTCTTTTGCTCTCTCTTTCTGTATTTGGACAGTGTCCTCTTTCGTACCACACACTGAAGCAGATGCCTAGTGGACCTCAGCCCAGTTCCTCCAATCTGTCGTCCCTCTCATAGGGGTGACTGACTGGGGGAGCCATGTGCCTCCCCCCCTACCCGGTCCCACCACCCTGCTGCCCATATGTGCCATCGAGTGGCAGCTGCAATCCTCCCGCTAACCTCCTTCCCAAAAAAGAGAAACAGCTGTCCAGTCTGCTCAGTGAAAGTGGGTGTACTTTACAGGGAGATTCCTTCTGCTCAAACTCACTGAAACTTACAATGTGTATGTCAGGAGAAGACAAAATGGCTGAACAGAGGTTTGCGGTGTCCATCAGAAAAAGCATAATTATATTAGAGACCTTCTGCCTAATCGCTTGGACTGGATGCACGCACGCACGCACGCACGCAAGCACACACACACACACACACACACACACACACACACACACACACACACACACACCCTCCGGTGATCCACTAAAAACACAGAAGTATCCCCATCTGCTTCCCCCATCCCCTCAGGGGATTGTGGGAGGTGCGGAGCAGCAGCCTGCGCCTTACGTTCTCCAACACAATCATATCTGTATGACACAAGGAGTGCGGGGTCTCTGTGATAGAGCAGCAGTAGAGGGCTTCCACCAACCCAATTAGGAGAGTGGGGACCACTCACGCAATAATACACAAACACACAGTTATACACCCTCACACAGTAATACACAAATCACACATTAGTACACAGTAATACACACTCACACAGTAGTACACACTCACGCAGTAATACACACTCACACAGTAGTACACACTCACACAGTAATACACACTCACACAGTAGTACACACTCACACAGTAATACACTCACACAGTAATACACACTCACACAGTAATACACACTCACACAGTAATACACACTCACACAGTAGTACACACTCACACAGTAGTACACACTCACACAGTAGTACACACTCACACAGTAATACACACTCACACAGTAGTACACACTCACACAGTAGTACACACTCACACAGTAGTACACACTCACACAGTAATACACACTCACACAGTAATACACACTCACACAGTAGTACACACTCACACAGTAATACACACTCACACAGTAGTACACACTCACACAGTAATACACTCACACAGTAATACACACTCACACAGTAATACACAGTAGTACACACTCATAAATTCATGAACTCACACGCGTACACAGTCTATTAAAAACTATACATTTACAGGCCCATATACGTGTCAGACACCCTTATTCCTAATTTCTCTCTTTCACACACACACACACACACACACACACACACACACACACACACACACACACAGCAAAGTGGGTGTGGTTATATCCTGCCCGGTTGGCCCAGTGTCTCCCGACCCCTCCTGTCTCATCCTCCAGTATTTATGCTGCAGTAGTTTATGTGTCGAGGGGTTAGGGTCAGTCTGTTATATTTTGAGTATTTATCTTGTCTCATCTGGTGTCCTGAATGAATTTAAGTATGCTCCCTCTTATTCTCTTTCTCTCACTCTCCTCCCGGAGGACCTGAGCCTGGGACCATGCCTCAGGACTACCTGGCCTCATGACTCCTTGCTGTCCCCAGTCCATGTGGTCGTGCTGCTGCTCCAGTTTCAAATGTTCTGCCTGCGGCTATGGAGCCCTGACCTGTTCACTGGACGTCCTACCTTGTCCTGGACCTGCTGTTTTTTGACTTTCTCGCTCTACCGCACCTGCTGTCTCTAACTCTGAATGCTCGGCTATGAAAAGCCAACTGACATTTACTCCTAAGGTGCTGACCGGTTGCACCCTCTATAACCACTGATTATTATTATTATTTGACCCTCGTGGTCATCTATGAACGTTTGAACATCTTGGCCACGTACTGTTATAATATCCACCCAGCACAGCCAGAAGAGTACTGGCCACCCCTCAGAGCCTGGTTCCTCTCTAGGTTTCTTCCTAGGTTCCTGCCTTTCTAGGGAGTTTTTCCTAGCCACTGTGCTTCTACATCTTCATTGCTTGGGGTTTTAGGCTGGGTTTCTATTCAGCACTTTGTGACATCGGCTGATGTAAAAAGTGCTTTACAAATACATTTGATTGATTGATTGAGTAGTAGAGAGTACAGTAGTAGAATACAGTAGTAGAGATAAAAGTAGTAGAATACAGTAGTAGAGTGTAGTAGAGAGTACAGTAGTAGACAATACAGTAGTAGAATGAAGTAGATAGTATAGTAGTAGAGTACAGTAGTAGCGAGTACAGTAGCAAAGTGTAGTAGAGAGTACAGTAGTAGAATACAGTAGTAGAATACAGTAGTAGAGAGTACAGTAGTAAAGAGCACAGTAGTAAAGAGTACAGTAGTAGAGTGTACAGTAGTAGAGAGTACAGTAGTAGAGTGTAGTAGAGAGTACAGTAGTATAGTACAGTAGTAGAGAGTAGAGTAGTAGAGAGTAAAGTAGTAGAATATAGTATTAGAGAGTAGAGTAGTAGAAGCACATTAGTACAGTGTACTAGAGTACAGTAGTTGAGTACAGTAGTAGGGAGTACATTAGTAGGGAGTACAGTGGTAGAATACAGTAGTGGAGAGTAGAGTAGTTGAGTGTACTAGAGAGGGCAGTAGTAGAATACAGTTGTGGAAAGTAGAGTAGTTGAGTGTACTAGAGAGTACAGTAGTATAGAGTACAGTAGTAGAGTGTAGTAGAGAGTACATTAGTAGAATACAGTAGTAGAGTGTAGTAGAGAGTACAGTAGTAGAATACAGTAGTAGAGTGTAGAAGAGAGTACAGTAGTAGAGTGTACTAGAGAGTACAGTAGTAGAATACAGTAGTGGAGAGTAGAGTAGTTGAGTGTAGTAGAGAGTACAGTAGTAGAATACAGTAGTAGAGTGTAGTAGAGAATACAGTAGTAGAGTGTAGAAGAGAGTAAAGTAGTAGAGTGTACTAGAGAGTACAGTAGTAGCAGGTACAGTAGTAGAGTGCAGTAGAGAGTACAGTAGTAGAGAGTACCGTAGTAGAGAATACAGTAGTAGAGAATACAGTAGTAGAGTACAGTAGTAAAGTGTAGTAGAGAGTACAGTAGAAGAGTATAGTAGTGATTACAGTAGTAGATAGTACAGTAGTATATTACAGTAGTATAGTGCAGTAGTAGGGGATACAGTAGCAAAGAGTACAGTAGTATAGTACAGTAGGGGAGTGTACAGTAATAAAGTGCAGTAGAGAGTACCGTAGTATAGTACAGTAGTAGAGAGTACAGTGGTATAGTACAGTAGTAGAGTACAGCACTAGAGAGTATACTAGTAGAGTACAGTAGTAGAATAGAGTAGTAGATAATACAATAGTGAAGTGTAGTAGAGAGTACAGTAGTGAAGTGTAGTAGAGAGTACAGTAGTAAAGTGTTGTAGAGAATACAGTATCAGAGAGTACAGTAGTAGAATACAGTAGTAGAGTGTAGTAGAGAGTAGAGTAGTAGAGTACTGTAGTAGAGAGTACAGTAGTAGAATACAGTAGTGGAGAGTAGAGTAGTAGAATACAGTAGTAGAGTGTACTAGAAAGTACGGTAGTAGCAGGTACAGTAGTAGAGTACAGTAGTAGAGTACAGTAGTAGAGTACAGTAGTAGAGTACAGTAGTAGAGAGTACAGTAGTAGAGAATACAGTAGTAGATAATACAATATCAGAGAGTACAGTAGTAGAATACAGTAGTAGAGTGTAGTAGAGAGTACAGTAGTAGAGTACTGTAGTAGAGAGTACAGTAGTAGAATACAGTAGTGGAAAGTAGAGTAGTTGAGTGTACTAGAGAGTACAGTAGTAGAGTACAGTAGTAGTAGTGTACTAGAGAGTACAGTAGTAGAGAGTACAGTAGTAGAATACAGTAGTAGAGTGTAGTAGAGAGTACAGTAGTAGAGTACTGTAGTAGAGAGTAAAGTAGTAGAATACAGTAGTGGAGAGTAGAGTAGTTGAGTATACTAGAGAGTACAGTAGTAGAGAGTACAGTAGTAGAGTGTAGTAGAGAGTACAGTAGTAGAATACAGTAGTAGAGTGTAGAAGAGAGAACAGTAGTAGAGTGTACTAGAGAGTACAGTAGTAGCAGGTACAGTAGTAGAGTGCAGTAGTAGAGTACAGTAGTAGAGTACAGTAGTAAAGTGTTGTAGAGAATACAGTAGTAGAGTACAGTAGTAAAGTGTAGTAGAGAGTACAGTAGTAGAGAGTACAGTAGTAGAATACAGTAGTAGAGTGTAGTAGAGAGTACAGTAGTAGAATACAGTAGTAGAGTGTAGAAGAGAGTACAGTAGTAGAGTGTACTAGAGAGTACAGTAGTAGAATACAGTAGTGGAGAGTAGAGTAGTTGAGTGTAGTAGAGAGTACAGTAGTAGAATACAGTAGTAGAGTGTAGTAGAGAGTACAGTAGTAGAATACAGTAGTAGAGTGTAGAAGAGAGTAAAGTAGTAGAGTGTACTAGAGAGTACAGTAGTAGCAGGTACAGTAGTAGAGTGCAGTAGAGAGTACAGTAGTAGAGAGTACCGTAGTAGAGAATACAGTAGTAGAGAATACAGTAGTAGAGTACAGTAGTAAAGTGTAGTAGAGAGTACAGTAGAAGAGTATAGTAGTGATTACAGTAGTAGATAGTACAGTAGTATATTACAGTAGTATAGTGCAGTAGTAGGGGATACAGTAGCAAAGAGTACAGTAGTATAGTACAGTAGGGGAGTGTACAGTAATAAAGTGCAGTAGAGAGTACCGTAGTATAGTACAGTAGTAGAGAGTACAGTGGTATAGTACAGTAGTAGAGTACAGCAGTAGAGAGTATACTAGTAGAGTACAGTAGTAGAATAGAGTAGTAGATAATACAATAGTGAAGTGTAGTAGAGAGTACAGTAGTGAAGTGTAGTAGAGAGTACAGTAGTAAAGTGTTGTAGAGAATACAGTATCAGAGAGTACAGTAGTAGAATACAGTAGTAGAGTGTAGTAGAGAGTAGAGTAGTAGAGTACTGTAGTAGAGAGTACAGTAGTAGAATACAGTAGTGGAGAGTAGAGTAGTAGAATACAGTAGTAGAGTGTACTAGAAAGTACGGTAGTAGCAGGTACAGTAGTAGAGTACAGTAGTAGAGTACAGTAGTAGAGTACAGTAGTAGAGTACAGTAGTAGAGAGTACAGTAGTAGAGAATACAGTAGTAGATAATACAATATCAGAGAGTACAGTAGTAGAATACAGTAGTAGAGTGTAGTAGAGAGTACAGTAGTAGAGTACTGTAGTAGAGAGTACAGTAGTAGAATACAGTAGTGGAAAGTAGAGTAGTTGAGTGTACTAGAGAGTACAGTAGTAGAGTACAGTAGTAGTAGTGTACTAGAGAGTACAGTAGTAGAGAGTACAGTAGTAGAATACAGTAGTAGAGTGTAGTAGAGAGTACAGTAGTAGAGTACTGTAGTAGAGAGTAAAGTAGTAGAATACAGTAGTGGAGAGTAGAGTAGTTGAGTATACTAGAGAGTACAGTAGTAGAGAGTACAGTAGTAGAGTGTAGTAGAGAGTACAGTAGTAGAATACAGTAGTAGAGTGTAGAAGAGAGAACAGTAGTAGAGTGTACTAGAGAGTACAGTAGTAGCAGGTACAGTAGTAGAGTGCAGTAGTAGAGTACAGTAGTAGAGTACAGTAGTAAAGTGTTGTAGAGAATACAGTAGTAGAGTACAGTAGTAAAGTGTAGTAGAGAGTACAGTAGTAGAGAGTACAGTAGTAGAATACAGTAGTAGAGTGTAGTAGAGAGTACAGTAGTAGAATACAGTAGTAGAGTGTAGAAGAGAGTACAGTAGTAGAGTGTACTAGAGAGTACAGTAGTAGAATACAGTAGTGGAGAGTAGAGTAGTTGAGTGTAGTAGAGAGTACAGTAGTAGAATACAGTAGTAGAGTGTAGTAGAGAGTACAGTAGTAGAATACAGTAGTAGAGTGTAGAAGAGAGTAAAGTAGTAGAGTGTACTAGAGCGTACAGTAGTAGCAGGTACAGTAGTAGAGTGCAGTAGAGAGTACAGTAGTAGAGAGTACCGTAGTAGAGAATACAGTAGTAGAGAATACAGTAGTAGAGTACAGTAGTAAAGTGTAGTAGAGAGTACAGTAGAAGAGTATAGTAGTGATTACAGTAGTAGATAGTACAGTAGTATATTACAGTAGTATAGTGCAGTAGTAGGGGATACAGTAGCAAAGAGTACAGTAGTATAGTACAGTAGGGGAGTGTACAGTAATAAAGTGCAGTAGAGAGTACCGTAGTATAGTACAGTAGTAGAGAGTACAGTGGTATAGTACAGTAGTAGAGTACAGCAGTAGAGAGTATACTAGTAGAGTACAGTAGTAGAATAGAGTAGTAGATAATACATTAGTGAAGTGTAGTAGAGAGTACAGTAGTGAAGTGTAGTAGAGAGTACAGTAGTAAAGTGTTGTAGAGAATACAGTATCAGAGAGTACAGTAGTAGAATACAGTAGTAGAGTGTAGTAGAGAGTAGAGTAGTAGAGTACTGTAGTAGAGAGTACAGTAGTAGAATACAGTAGTGGAGAGTAGAGTAGTAGAATACAGTAGTAGAGTGTACTAGAAAGTACGGTAGTAGCAGGTACAGTAGTAGAGTACAGTAGTAGAGTACAGTAGTAGAGTACAGTAGTAGAGTACAGTAGTAGAGAGTACAGTAGTAGAGAATACAGTAGTAGATAATACAATATCAGAGAGTACAGTAGTAGAATACAGTAGTAGAGTGTAGTAGAGAGTACAGTAGTAGAGTACTGTAGTAGAGAGTACAGTAGTAGAATACAGTAGTGGAAAGTAGAGTAGTTGAGTGTACTAGAGAGTACAGTAGTAGAGTACAGTAGTAGTAGTGTACTAGAGAGTACAGTAGTAGAGAGTACAGTAGTAGAATACAGTAGTAGAGTGTAGTAGAGAGTACAGTAGTAGAGTACTGTAGTAGAGAGTAAAGTAGTAGAATACAGTAGTGGAGAGTAGAGTAGTTGAGTATACTAGAGAGTACAGTAGTAGAGAGTACAGTAGTAGAGTGTAGTAGAGAGTACAGTAGTAGAATACAGTAGTAGAGTGTAGAAGAGAGAACAGTAGTAGAGTGTACTAGAGAGTACAGTAGTAGCAGGTACAGTAGTAGAGTGCAGTAGTAGAGTACAGTAGTAGAGTACAGTAGTAAAGTGTTGTAGAGAATACAGTAGTAGAGTACAGTAGTAAAGTGTAGTAGAGAGTACAGTAGTAGAGAGTACAGTAGTAGAATACAGTAGTAGAGTGTAGTAGAGAGTACAGTAGTAGAATACAGTAGTAGAGTGTAGAAGAGAGTACAGTAGTAGAGTGTACTAGAGAGTACAGTAGTAGAATACAGTAGTGGAGAGTAGAGTAGTTGAGTGTAGTAGAGAGTACAGTAGTAGAATACAGTAGTAGAGTGTAGTAGAGAGTACAGTAGTAGAATACAGTAGTAGAGTGTAGAAGAGAGTAAAGTAGTAGAGTGTACTAGAGCGTACAGTAGTAGCAGGTACAGTAGTAGAGTGCAGTAGAGAGTACAGTAGTAGAGAGTACCGTAGTAGAGAATACAGTAGTAGAGAATACAGTAGTAGAGTACAGTAGTAAAGTGTAGTAGAGAGTACAGTAGAAGAGTATAGTAGTGATTACAGTAGTAGATAGTACAGTAGTATATTACAGTAGTATAGTGCAGTAGTAGGGGATACAGTAGCAAAGAGTACAGTAGTATAGTACAGTAGGGGAGTGTACAGTAATAAAGTGCAGTAGAGAGTACCGTAGTATAGTACAGTAGTAGAGAGTACAGTGGTATAGTACAGTAGTAGAGTACAGCAGTAGAGAGTATACTAGTAGAGTACAGTAGTAGAATAGAGTAGTAGATAATACATTAGTGAAGTGTAGTAGAGAGTACAGTAGTGAAGTGTAGTAGAGAGTACAGTAGTAAAGTGTTGTAGAGAATACAGTATCAGAGAGTACAGTAGTAGAATACAGTAGTAGAGTGTAGTAGAGAGTAGAGTAGTAGAGTACTGTAGTAGAGAGTACAGTAGTAGAATACAGTAGTGGAGAGTAGAGTAGTAGAATACAGTAGTAGAGTGTACTAGAAAGTACGGTAGTAGCAGGTACAGTAGTAGAGTACAGTAGTAGAGTACAGTAGTAGAGTACAGTAGTAGAGTACAGTAGTAGAGAGTACAGTAGTAGAGAATACAGTAGTAGATAATACAATATCAGAGAGTACAGTAGTAGAATACAGTAGTAGAGTGTAGTAGAGAGTACAGTAGTAGAGTACTGTAGTAGAGAGTACAGTAGTAGAATACAGTAGTGGAAAGTAGAGTAGTTGAGTGTACTAGAGAGTACAGTAGTAGAGTACAGTAGTAGTAGTGTACTAGAGAGTACAGTAGTAGAGAGTACAGTAGTAGAATACAGTAGTAGAGTGTAGTAGAGAGTACAGTAGTAGAGTACTGTAGTAGAGAGTAAAGTAGTAGAATACAGTAGTGGAGAGTAGAGTAGTTGAGTATACTAGAGAGTACAGTAGTAGAGAGTACAGTAGTAGAGTGTAGTAGAGAGTACAGTAGTAGAATACAGTAGTAGAGTGTAGAAGAGAGAACAGTAGTAGAGTGTACTAGAGAGTACAGTAGTAGCAGGTACAGTAGTAGAGTGCAGTAGTAGAGTACAGTAGTAGAGTACAGTAGTAAAGTGTTGTAGAGAATACAGTAGTAGAGTACAGTAGTAAAGTGTAGTAGAGAGTACAGTAGTAGAGAGTACAGTAGTAGAATACAGTAGTAGAGTGTAGTAGAGAGTACAGTAGTAGAATACAGTAGTAGAGTGTAGAAGAGAGTACAGTAGTAGAGTGTACTAGAGAGTACAGTAGTAGAATACAGTAGTGGAGAGTAGAGTAGTTGAGTGTAGTAGAGAGTACAGTAGTAGAGTGTAGTAGAGAGTACAGTAGTAGAATACAGTAGTAGAGTGTAGAAGAGAGTAAAGTAGTAGAGTGTACTAGAGAGTACAGTAGTAGCAGGTACAGTAGTAGAGTGCAGTAGAGAGTACAGTAGTAGAGAGTACCGTAGTAGAGAATACAGTAGTAGAGAATACAGTAGTAGAGTACAGTAGTAAAGTGTAGTAGAGAGTACAGTAGAAGAGTATAGTAGTGATTACAGTAGTAGATAGTACAGTAGTATATTACAGTAGTATAGTGCAGTAGTAGGGGATACAGTAGCAAAGAGTACAGTAGTATAGTACAGTAGGGGAGTGTACAGTAATAAAGTGCAGTAGAGAGTACCGTAGTATAGTACAGTAGTAGAGAGTACA
This sequence comes from Oncorhynchus mykiss, assembly GCF_013265735.2. Classification (NCBI taxonomy): domain Eukaryota; kingdom Metazoa; phylum Chordata; class Actinopteri; order Salmoniformes; family Salmonidae; genus Oncorhynchus; species Oncorhynchus mykiss. Next base: position 15,799,311 of record NC_048570.1, read on the forward strand.
GTGGTATAGTACAGTAGTAGAGTACAGCAGTAGAGAGTATACTAGTAGAGTACAGTAGTAGAATAGAGTAGTAGATAATACAATAGTGAAGTGTAGTAGAGAGTACAGTAGTGAAGTGTAGTAGAGAGTACAGTAGTAAAGTGTTGTAGAGAATACAGTATCAGAGAGTACAGTAGTAGAATACAGTAGTAGAGTGTAGTAGAGAGTAGAGTAGTAGAGTACTGTAGTAGAGAGTACAGTAGTAGAATACAGTAGTGGAGAGTAGAGTAGTAGAATACAGTAGTAGAGTGTACTAGAAAGTACGGTAGTAGCAGGTACAGTAGTAGAGTACAGTAGTAGAGTACAGTAGTAGAGTACAGTAGTAGAGTACAGTAGTAGAGAGTACAGTAGTAGAGAATACAGTAGTAGGGAATACAATATCAGAGAGTACAGTAGTAGAATACAGTAGTAGAGTGTAGTAGAGAGTACAGTAGTAGAGTACTGTAGTAGAGAGTACAGTAGTAGAATACAGTAGTGGAAAGTAGAGTAGTTGAGTGTACTAGAGAGTACAGTAGTAGAGTACAGTAGTAGTAGTGTACTAGAGAGTACAGTAGTAGAGAGTACAGTAGTAGAATACAGTAGTAGAGTGTAGTAGAGAGTACAGTAGTAGAGTACTGTAGTAGAGAGTAAAGTAGTAGAATACAGTAGTGGAGAGTAGAGTAGTTGAGTATACTAGAGAGTACAGTAGTAGAGAGTACAGTAGTAGAGTGTAGTAGAGAGTACAGTAGTAGAATACAGTAGTAGAGTGTAGAAGAGAGAACAGTAGTAGAGTGTACTAGAGAGTACAGTAGTAGCAGGTACAGTAGTAGAGTGCAGTAGTAGAGTACAGTAGTAGAGTACAGTAGTAAAGTGTTGTAGAGAATACAGTAGTAGAGTACAGTAGTAAAGTGTAGTAGAGAGTACAGTAGTAGAGAGTACAGTAGTAGAATACAGTAGTAGAGTGTAGTAGAGAGTACAGTAGTAGAATACAGTAGTAGAGTGTAGAAGAGAGCACAGTAGTAGCAGGTACAGTAGTAAAGTGCAGTAGAGACTACAGTAGTAGAGAGTACAGTAGAAGATTATAGTAGTGATTACAGTAGTAGATAGTACAGTAGTATATTACAGTAGTATAGTACAGTAGCAAATAGTACAGTAGTATAGTACAGTAGGGGAGAGTACAGTAATAAAGTGCAGTAGAGAGTACAGTAGTATAGTACAGTAGTAGAGTAAAGTAGTAGAACAGAGTAGTAGAGAGTACAGTAGTAGAGAATACAGTAGTAGAGAATACAGTAGTGAAGTGTAGTAGAGAGTACAGTAGTAAAGTGTTGTAGAGAATACAGTAGCAGAGAGTACAGTAGTAGAATAGAGTAGTTGAGTGTAGTAGAGAGTACAGTAGTAGAGTACTGTAGTAGAGAGTACAGTAGTATAATACAGTAGTGGAGAGTAGAGTAGTTGGGTGTACTAGAGAGTACAGTAGTAGAGAGTACAGTAGTAGAGTGTAGTAGAGAGTACAGTAGTAGAATACAGTAGTTGAGTGTAGAAGAGAGAACAGTAGTAGAGTGTACTAGAGAGTACAGTAGTAGAAGGTACAGTAGTAGAGTTTAGTAGTAGAGTACAGTAGTAGAGAGTACAGTAGTAGATAATACAGTAGTAGAGAATACAGTAGTAGAGTACAGTAGTAAAGTGTTGTAGAGAGTACAGTAGTAGAGAATACAGTAGTGGAGTTTTGTAGAGAGTACAGTAGTAGAGAGTACAGTAGTAGAGTATTAACTGAGTATACTTTTCTGCTTTCGGTAGGTAACATAAGCAGTCTTGGCAATGAACAATGAAGATAAAAATGATCAAACATGATGTGAAGGTAAGATGTAATGCTATGGATGCATGACGGAGAGCCATTGTGTTTGTGTGTGTGTGTGAGAGTGGCTTTTCGAACACGTCCATCTGTCCTTGCACAATCTTCTTCAGCACACACATGGAAGGAACTCATCCATATGCGTTTGTCGGTGGAGGACTAGCCTACCGATTAAAGTTTCATAGCACTCCTTCATTCTGTAATCGAAAGTGCACATAGCATTTATTTTTAAGCAGGCGGTTAACATTGGACATGGCACGTTTTTATAGGTCCCTGGACAGTAATGTTGAAGAACCAAGTCGTTTCCTCCCTAAAAACCCTCTCTCACGCCAACCCTCGTGCGTCACTCAGTCTCTGTTAAAGTGTTATGCTAATGGACTGAATTATTCAGAGTCCTGGTGCCGGTGCCCCCCATTCATTTAGAGAGGAAAATGCAACTGACAAGGGCAGCGGTCCAGAGGCTTGGAGACGATGTGTCAATGTGTGTATAGAGGATTCCCCTTCAGATGTCCACCACTTACCTAGGCACTTAAAACAGACATGAAGGATGTCAAAGACATACCAGAGAATGTATGATGAATGTCAGAATGTTGCCAGTCTTAACTGAGTTCTGCCATGCACAAGCTGGATCATCCCAGGGATGTTTTGCTTGGTAGTAGCTACTATTGAGACCATTCCATGGAAATCAACCTTGAATGGTGCTTCAAAATGTCTTTAATGAAGAGGTCTGCTGAATGAAGCCTTCTGATACAGTGTTGAATATGAATCATAACATCTCTGCACTGACAAGCTCCTGCTACTCTCAAATCAGTGCCCATTCACATCTGACAACCCAGTTCCTGTGAAACAGAGCAGAACGGTGACTCTGTCTGCCCTCGCACTCCTTCACATACCCTCTGGCTGCCTGTCAGAATCCAACCACCCTGCTCTCTCAGTCTCTACTAACCCCTTCCAGGTTTTAACTCGTGAGTTCCTCTATCCATCAGTGAGAATGAGTGGAGAGTTCTCCACTTCTGAGCAGGTGTTGGTCCTCTTCCACACTGTCTTCCAGGGAAAGGTGATTAGCCAGATCCTGCCTGGAATCTAATTATCTTCAACCTGGGAGGCTCTACAGGACACAACCACACAGGCACAGGTATAGGAAATCCTGATTATGCTACCCCAGATTACACCACCAAACCAGGCCAAACTACACATGGTGGCCTGGGGGCTGCCAGGTCTCACCATGTTTGCTGGAGCATTAGCCAAAGCGCAAGCCACAAATACATGGGTCTTTGTTGTCCATTCAAGCATCTATTTGTTGTACATGTTGATGCATTGAATTTGTGTGTGTGCGTGTGTGCGTGTGTGCGTTTGTGCATGCGTGCGTGCATCAGAAAATGGTCTGGCTTCTACATGGGGGCTTGTCAAATCAAGCTGTCGTCGGGTTTACAGTTCACTGGACTTCTGTGTTACAGAGGGAAGACAAAACCGATGCCTTCTTTACTCATGAACACATTCAGGGCTCCCTAGTTGACCCATGGGAGGAGAAGGTGGCCATGGCCTCCTCCTGAGTGGTGGTATATATATATTTTTTTTCTACTGTGTTATTGACTTGTTAATTGTTTACTTACTCGATGTGTAACTTTGTGTTGTCTGTTCACACTGCTATGCTTTATCTTGGCCAGGTTGCAGTTGCAAATGAGAACTTGTTCTCAACTAGCCTACCTGGTTAAATAAAGGTGAAATAAAAATAAAATTAAAATATATTTTCACAACGTCCCGTGAACGTCCAAACCCTCTCAGTGGCCGTGTCTGGAGCCATTTCCCACGCTAGCAGTCTTTCAGAGGAATGGGAGTAGAAGAAAATAAGTGGATGGTATCAGCATTAGATCAGCAAGCAGGGGGCGAGACAGCAGGGGGCTAGAGAGCAGGGGGCGAGACAGCAGGGAGCTTAGACAGCAGTGGGCGAGACAGCAGGGGGCTAGACAGCAGGGGCTAGTCAGCAGGGGGCTAGACAGCAGGGGGCGAGACAGCAGTGGACGAGACAGCAGGGGGCGAGACAGCAGTGGGCGAGACAGCAGGGGGCTAGACAGCAGGCGGCTAGACAGCAGGGGGCTAGATTCCAGGGGACGAGACAGCAGGTGGCTAGACTCCAGGGGACGAGACAGCAGGTGGCTAGACAGCAGGGGATGAGACAGCATTGGATGAGACAGCATGGGATGAGACAGCAGGGGGCGAGACAGCAAGGGGCTAGACAGCAGGGGGTGAGACAGCAGAGGGCGAGACAGCAGGGGGCTAGACAGCAGGGGGCTAGACAGCAGGGGATGAGACAGCATGGGATGAGACAGCAGGGGGCTAGACAGCAGGGGGCTAGACAGCAGGGGGAGAGACAGCAGGGGGCTAGAGAGCAGGTGGCTAGACAGCAGGTTGCTAGACAGCAAGGGGCGAGACAGCAGGGGACGAGACAGCAGCGGGCGAGACGGTAGGGGGCTAGACAGCAGGGGGCGAGACAGCATGGGAAGAGTCAGCAGGGGGCTAGACAGCAGGGGACGAGACAGCAGCGGGCGAGACGGCAGGAGGCTAGACGGCAGGGGGCTAGACAGCAGGGGGTGAGACAGCAGGGGGCGAGACACAGGGGGATAGACTGCAGGGGGAAAGACAGCAGGGGGATAGACAGCAGGGGGTGAGACAGCAGGGAGTGAGACAGCAGGGAGTGATACAGCAGGGGGCTAGACAGCAGGGGGCGAGACAGCATGGGACGAGACAGCAAGGGGCTAGACAGCAGGGGACGAGACAGCATGGGACGAGACAGCAGCAGGCGAGACGGCAGGAGGCTAGACAGCAGGGGGCTAGACAGCAGGGGATGAGACAGCATGGGATGAGACAGCAGGGGGCTAGACAGCAGGGGGAGAGACAGCAGGGGGCTAGACAGCAGGTGGCTAGACAGCAGGTCGCTAGACAGCAAGGGGCGAGACAGCAGGGGACGAGACAGCATGGGACGAGACAGCAGCGGGCGAGACGGTAGGGGGCTAGACAGCAGGGGGCGAGACAGCATGGGACGAGTCAGCAGGGGGCTAGACAGCAGGGGACGAGACAGCATGGGACGAGACAGCAGCGGGCGAGACGGCAGGAGCCTAGACGGCAGGGGGCTAGACACAAGGGGATATACAGCAGGGGGAAAGACAGCAGGGGGATAGACAGCCGGGGGTGAGACAGCAGGGAGTGAGACAGCAGGGGGTGAGACAGCAGGGGGCTAGACAGCAGGGGGCGAGACAGCATGGGACGAGACAGCAAGGGGCTAGACAGCAGGGGACGAGACAGCAGGGGACGAGACAGCATGGGACGAGACAGCAGCAGGCGAGACGGCAGGAGGCTAGACTGCAGTGGGCTAGACGGTAGGGGGCTAGACGGCTGGGGGCTAGACAGCAGGGGGCGAGACGGCAGGGGGCGAGACAGCAGGGGGATAGACAGCAGGGGGCTAGACGGCAGGGGGCTAGACAGCACTGGGAGAAAGCAGGGGGATAGACAGCAGGGGAATAGACAGACTGGGAGACAGCAGCTAGCTAGAACTGGGAGACAGCAGGGGGCTAGATATCAGGGGGGAGAAATCAGGGGGCTAGAAAACAGGGGGCTAGACAGCAGGGGGCTAGCACTGGGCTAGACAGCAGGAAACGAGACAGCAGGGGGCTAGACAGCAGGGGATGAGACAGCAGGGGACGAGACAGCAGGGGACGAGACAGCAGGGGACGAGATAGCAGGGGACGAGACAGCAGGGGACGAGACAGCAGGGGACGAGACAGCAGGGGACGAGACAGCAGGGGGAAAGACAGCAGGGCGATAGACAGCAAGGGGATAGACAGCAGGGGGCTAGACAGCAGGGGATGAGACAGCAGGGGACGAGACAGCAGGGGACGAGACAGCAGGGGACGAGACAGCAGGGGATTAGACAGCAGGGAGAAAGACAGCAGGGGGATAGACAGCAGGGGGACAAGACTGCAGGGGGTGAGACAGCAGGGGGAAAGACAGCAGGGCAATAGACAGCAAGGGGATAGACAGCAGGGGGCGAGACAGCAGGGGGTGAGACAGCAGGGGACAAGACAGCAGGGGACGAGACAGCAGGAGGATAGACAGCAGGGGGATAGACAGCAGGGGGATAGACAGCAGGGGTCGAGACAGCAGGGGACGAGACAGCAGGGGACGAGGCAGCAGGGGACGAGACAGCAGGGGACGAGACAGCAGGGGACGAGACAGCAGGGGGAAAGACATCAGGGCAATAGACAGCAAGGGGATAGACAGCAGGGGGCTAGACAGCAGGGGATGAGACAGCAGGGGACGAGACAGCAGGAGACGAGACAGCAGGGGACGACACAGCAGGGGGTGAGACAGCAGGGGGTGAGACAGCAGGGGGTGAGACAGCGGGTGGCTAGACAGCGGGTGGCTAGACAGCGGGGGGCGAGACGGCGGGGGGCGAGACGGCAGGGGGCGCGACGGCAGGGGGCTAGAGCGCAGGGGGCTAGAGCGCAGGGGGCTAGACAGCAGGGGGCTAGACAACAGGAAATGAGACAGCAGGGGGTTAGACACAGGGAACGAGACAGCAGTGGACTAGACTGCACGAGGCGAGACAGCAGGGGACGAGACAGCAAGGGGCGAGACAGCAGGGGACAAGACAGCAGGGGACTAGACAACAGGGGACGAGACAGCAGGGGGCGAGACAGCAGGGTGCGAGGCAGCAGGGGGCTAGACAACAGGGTACGATACAGCAGGGTGCGAGACAGCAGGGGGATAGACAACAGGGGGCGAGACAGCAGGGGGCTAGACAGCAGGGGCGAGACAGCAGGGGGCTAGAGAGCAGAGGGCGAGAAAGCAGGGGGCGAGACAGCAGGGGCGAGACGGCAGTGTGCAAGACGGTAGGGGGCGAGTCGACAGTGGTCTAGACGGCAGAGGGCAAGATAGCAGTGGGTGAGGGGGATACAGAAGGGGGCTAGAAATCAGGGGGCTATACAGCAGGGGGATGAACTCAGGGGGCTAGAAAACAGGGGGCTAGATAGCAGGGGGCTAGCACTGGGCTAGACAGCAGGGGGCTAGACAGCAGGGGACGAGACAGCAGGGGGCGAGACAGCAGGGGACTAGACTCCAGGCGACGAGACAGCAGGGGACGAGACAGCAGGGGGCTAGACAGCAGGGGAAGAGACAGCAGGGGACGAGACAGCAGGGGACGAGACAGCAGTGGGTGAGACGGCAGGGGCGAGACAGCAGGGGACGAGACAGCAGAGGACGAGATAGCAGGGGAAGAGACAGCAGGGGAAGAGACAGCAGGGGACGAGACAGCAGGGGGAGAGACAGCAGGGGGCTAGACAGCAGGGGGATAGACAGCAGGGGACTAGACTCCAGGCGACGAGACAGCAGGGGGCTAGACAGCAGGGGAAGAGACAGCAGGGGACGAGACAGCAGGGGACGAGACAGCAGTGGGTGAGACGGCAGGGGCGAGACAGCAGGGGACGAGACAGCAGAGGACGAGATAGCAGGGGAAGAGACAGCAGGGGACGAGACAGCAGGGGGAGAGACAGCAGGGGGCTAGACAGCAGGGGGATAGACAGCAGGGGGGACGACATAGCAGGGGGTGAGACAACAGGGGGTGAGACGGCAGGGGGTGAGACAGTGGGTGGCTAGACAGCAGGGGGCTAGCAGTGGGCTAGACAGCAGGGGGCTAGCAGTGGGCTAGACAGCAGGGGGCTAGCACTGGGCTAGACAGCAGGGGGCTAGACAGCAGGGGGCTAGACACCAGGGGGCGAGACAGCAGGGGACGAGACAGCAGGGGGCGAGACAGCAGGGGACTAGACTCCAGGCGACGAGACAGCAGGGGACGAGACAGCAGGGGGCTAGACAGCAGGGGACTAGACAGCAGGGGGCTAGACAGCAGGGGAAGAGACAGCAGGGGGCTAGACAGCAGGGGCGAGACAGCAGGGGGCTAGAGAGCAGGGGGCGAGACAGCAGGGGCGAGACGGCAGTGTGCAAGACGGTAGGGGGCGAGTCGACAGGGGTCTAGACGGCAGAGGGCAAGATAGCAGTGGGTGAGGGGGATACGGAAGGGGGCTAGAAATCAGGGGGCTATACAGCAGGGGGATGAACTCAGGGGGCTAGAAAACAGGGGGCTAGAGAGCAGGGGGCTAGCACCGGGCTAGACAGCAGGGGGCTAGACAGCAGGGGACGAGACAGCAGGGGACGAGACAGCAGTGGGTGAGACGGCAGGGGCGAGACAGCAGGGGACGAGACAGCAGAGGACGAGATAGCAGGGGAAGAGACAGCAGGGGACGAGACAGCAGGGGGCTAGACAGCAGGGGGATAGACAGCAGGGGGATAGACAGCAGGGGGGACGACATAGCAGGGGGTGAGACAACAGGGGGTGAGACGGCAGGGGGTGAGACAGTGGGTGGCTAGACAGCAGGGGGCTAGCAGTGGGCTAGACAGCAGGGGGCTAGCACTGGGCTAGACAGCAGGGGGCTAGACAGCAGGGGGCTAGACACCAGGGGGCGAGACAGCAGGGGATGAGACAGCAGGGGGCGAGACAGCAGGGGACTAGACTCCAGGCGACGAGACAGCAGGGGACGAGACAGCAGGGGGCTAGACAGCAGGGGACTAGACAGCAGGGGACTAGACAGCAGGGGAAGAGACAGCAGGGGACGAGACAGCAGGGGACGAGACAGCAGGGGACGAGACAGCAGTGGGTGAGACGGCAGGGGCGAGACAGCAGGGGACGAGACAGCAGAGGACGAGATAGCAGGGGAAGAGACAGCAGGGGACGAGACAGCAGGGGGATAGACAGCAGGGGGCTAGACAGCAGGGGGATAGACAGCAGGGTGGACGACATAGCAGGGGTGAGACAACAGGGGGTGAGACGGCAGGGGGTGAGACAGTGGGTGGCTAGACAGCAGGGGGCTAGCAGTGGGCTAGACAGCAGGGAGCTAGCACTGGGCTAGACAGCGGGGGGCTAGACAGCAGGGGGCTAGACACCAGGGGGCGAGACTGCAGGGGACGAGACAGCAGAGGGCGAGACAGCAGGGGACTAGACTCCAGGCGACGAGACAGCAGGGGACGAGACAGCAGGGGGCTAGACAGCAGGGGACTAGACAGCAGGGGGCTAGACAGCAGGGGAAGAGACAGCAGGGGACGAGACAGCAGGGGGAGAGACAGCAGGGGGCTAGACAGCAGGGGGCTAGACAGCAGGGGGCTAGACAGCAGGAAACGAGACAGCAGGGGGCTAGACAGCAGTGGACTAGACAGCAGGGGTTGAGACAGCAGGGGACGAGACAGCAGGGGACGAGACAGCAGCAGGCGAGACGGCAGGAGGCTAGACTGCAGTGGGCTAGACGGTAGGGGGCTAGACGGCTGGGGGCTAGACAGCAGGGGGCGAGACGGCAGGGGGCGAGACAGCAGGGGGATAGACAGCAGGGGGCTAGACGGCAGGGGGCTAGACAGCACTGGGAGAAAGCAGGGGGATAGACAGCAGGGGAATAGACAGACTGGGAGACAGCAGCTAGCTAGAACTGGGAGACAGCAGGGGGCTAGATATCAGGGGGGAGAAATCAGGGGGCTAGAAAACAGGGGGCTAGACAGCAGGGGGCTAGCACTGGGCTAGACAGCAGGAAACGAGACAGCAGGGGGCTAGACAGCAGGGGATGAGACAGCAGGGGACGAGACAGCAGGGGACGAGACAGCAGGGGACGAGATAGCAGGGGACGAGACAGCAGGGGACGAGACAGCAGGGGACGAGACAGCAGGGGACGAGACAGCAGGGGGAAAGACAGCAGGGCGATAGACAGCAAGGGGATAGACAGCAGGGGGCTAGACAGCAGGGGATGAGACAGCAGGGGACGAGACAGCAGGGGACGAGACAGCAGGGGATTAGACAGCAGGGAGAAAGACAGCAGGGGGATAGACAGCAGGGGGACAAGACTGCAGGGGGTGAGACAGCAGGGGGAAAGACAGCAGGGCAATAGACAGCAAGGGGATAGACAGCAGGGGGCGAGACAGCAGGGGGTGAGACAGCAGGGGACAAGACAGCAGGGGACGAGACAGCAGGAGGATAGACAGCAGGGGGATAGACAGCAGGGGGATAGACAGCAGGGGTCAAGACAGCAGGGGACGAGACAGCAGGGGACGAGGCAGCAGGGGACGAGACAGCAGGGGACGAGACAGCAGGGGACGAGACAGCAGGGGGAAAGACATCAGGGCAATAGACAGCAAGGGGATAGACAGCAGGGGGCTAGACAGCAGGGGATGAGACAGCAGGGGACGAGACAGCAGGAGACGAGACAGCAGGGGACGACACAGCAGGGGGTGAGACAGCAGGGGGTGAGACAGCAGGGGGTGAGACAGCGGGTGGCTAGACAGCGGGTGGCTAGACAGCGGGGGGCGAGACGGCGGGGGGCGAGACGGCAGGGGGCGCGACGGCAGGGGGCTAGAGCGCAGGGGGCTAGAGCGCAGGGGGCTAGACAGCAGGGGGCTAGACAACAGGAAATGAGACAGCAGGGGGTTAGACACAGGGAACGAGACAGCAGTGGACTAGACTGCACGGGGCGAGACAGCAGGGGACGAGACAGCAAGGGGCGAGACAGCAGGGGACAAGACAGCAGGGGACTAGACAACAGGGGACGAGACAGCAGGGGGCGAGACAGCAGGGTGCGAGGCAGCAGGGGGCTAGACAACAGGGTACGATACAGCAGGGTGCGAGACAGCAGGGGGATAGACAACAGGGGGCGAGACAGCAGGGGGCTAGACAGCAGGGGCGAGACAGCAGGGGGCTAGAGAGCAGAGGGCGAGAAAGCAGGGGGCGAGACAGCAGGGGCGAGACGGCAGTGTGCAAGACGGTAGGGGGCGAGTCGACAGTGGTCTAGACGGCAGAGGGCAAGATAGCAGTGGGTGAGGGGGATACAGAAGGGGGCTAGAAATCAGGGGGCTATACAGCAGGGGGATGAACTCAGGGGGCTAGAAAACAGGGGGCTAGATAGCAGGGGGCTAGCACTGGGCTAGACAGCAGGGGGCTAGACAGCAGGGGACGAGACAGCAGGGGGCGAGACAGCAGGGGACTAGACTCCAGGCGACGAGACAGCAGGGGACGAGACAGCAGGGGGCTAGACAGCAGGGGAAGAGACAGCAGGGGACGAGACAGCAGGGGACGAGACAGCAGTGGGTGAGACGGCAGGGGCGAGACAGCAGGGGACGAGACAGCAGAGGACGAGATAGCAGGGGAAGAGACAGCAGGGGACGAGACAGCAGGGGGAGAGACAGCAGGGGGCTAGACAGCAGGGGGATAGACAGCAGGGGGGACGACATAGCAGGGGGTGAGACAACAGGGGGTGAGACGGCAGGGGGTGAGACAGTGGGTGGCTAGACAGCAGGGGGCTAGCAGTGGGCTAGACAGCAGGGGGCTAGCAGTGGGCTAGACAGCAGGGGGCTAGCACTGGGCTAGACAGCAGGGGGCTAGACAGCAGGGGGCTAGACACCAGGGGGCGAGACAGCAGGGGACGAGACAGCAGGGGGCGAGACAGCAGGGGACTAGACTCCAGGCGACGAGACAGCAGGGGACGAGACAGCAGGGGGCTAGACAGCAGGGGACTAGACAGCAGGGGGCTAGACAGCAGGGGAAGAGACAGCAGGGGGCTAGACAGCAGGGGCGAGACAGCAGGGGGCTAGAGAGCAGGGGGCGAGACAGCAGGGGGCGAGACAGCAGGGGCGAGACGGCAGTGTGCAAGACGGTAGGGGGCGAGTCGACAGGGGTCTAGACGGCAGAGGGCAAGATAGCAGTGGGTGAGGGGGATACGGAAGGGGGCTAGAAATCAGGGGGCTATACAGCAGGGGGATGAACTCAGGGGGCTAGAAAACAGGGGGCTAGAGAGCAGGGGGCTAGCACCGGGCTAGACAGCAGGGGGCTAGACAGCAGGGGACGAGACAGCAGGGGACGAGACAGCAGTGGGTGAGACGGCAGGGGCGAGACAGCAGGGGACGAGACAGCAGAGGACGAGATAGCAGGGGAAGAGACAGCAGGGGACGAGACAGCAGGGGGCTAGACAGCAGGGGGATAGACAGCAGGGGGATAGACAGCAGGGGGGACGACATAGCAGGGGGTGAGACAACAGGGGGTGAGACGGCAGGGGGTGAGACAGTGGGTGGCTAGACAGCAGGGGGCTAGCAGTGGGCTAGACAGCAGGGGGCTAGCACTGGGCTAGACAGCAGGGGGCTAGACAGCAGGGGGCTAGACACCAGGGGGCGAGACAGCAGGGGATGAGACAGCAGGGGGCGAGACAGCAGGGGACTAGACTCCAGGCGACGAGACAGCAGGGGACGAGACAGCAGGGGGCTAGACAGCAGGGGACTAGACAGCAGGGGACTAGACAGCAGGGGAAGAGACAGCAGGGGACGAGACAGCAGGGGACGAGACAGCAGGGGACGAGACAGCAGTGGGTGAGACGGCAGGGGCGAGACAGCAGGGGACGAGACAGCAGAGGACGAGATAGCAGGGGAAGAGACAGCAGGGGACGAGACAGCAGGGGGATAGACAGCAGGGGGCTAGACAGCAGGGGGATAGACAGCAGGGTGGACGACATAGCAGGGGTGAGACAACAGGGGGTGAGACGGCAGGGGGTGAGACAGTGGGTGGCTAGACAGCAGGGGGCTAGCAGTGGGCTAGACAGCAGGGAGCTAGCACTGGGCTAGACAGCGGGGGGCTAGACAGCAGGGGGCTAGACACCAGGGGGCGAGACTGCAGGGGACGAGACAGCAGAGGGCGAGACAGCAGGGGACTAGACTCCAGGCGACGAGACAGCAGGGGACGAGACAGCAGGGGGCTAGACAGCAGGGGACTAGACAGCAGGGGGCTAGACAGCAGGGGAAGAGACAGCAGGGGACGAGACAGCAGGGGGAGAGACAGCAGGGGGCTAGACAGCAGGGGGCTAGACAGCAGGAAACGAGACAGCAGGGGGCTAGACAGCAGTGGACTAGACAGCAGGGGTTGAGACAGCAGGGGACGAGACAGCAGGGGACGAGACAGCAGGGGGCTAGACAGCAGGGGGCTAGACAGCAGGGGGCGAGACAGCATGGGATGAGACAGCAGGGGACGAGACAGCAGGGGGCTAGACTCCAGGGGATGAGACAGCAGGGGGCGAGACAGCAGGGGGATAGGACAGCAGGGGATGAGACGGCAGGGGGCTAGACAGCAGGGGGTGAGACGGCAGGGGCTAGACAGCAGGGGACGAGACAGCAGGGGGCTAGACAGCAGAGGGCGAGACAGCAGGGGGCTCGACAATAGGGGGTGAGACAGCAGGGGGCTAGACAGCAGGGGCAAGACGGCAGGGGGCAAGACGGTAGGGGGCGAGTCGGCAGGGTTCTAGACGGCAGAGGGCATGATAGCAGTGGGTGAGACAGCAGGTGGTGAGACAGCAGGTGGTGAGACAGCAGGGGGCAAGACAGCTGAGGGCTAGACAGCAGGGGGATAGCACTGGGCTAGACAGCAGGGGGCTATACAGCAGGGGGCTAGACAGCAGGGGACTAGACAGCAGGGGGCTAGACAGCAGGGGACGAGACAATAGGGGGTGAGACAGCAGGGGGCGAGACAGCAGGGGACGAGACAGCAGGGGTGAGATAGCAAGGGGCGAGACAGCGGGGGGCTAGACAGTAGGGGCGAGACGGCAGGGGGCAAGACGGTAGGGGGCGAGTCGGCAGGGGTCTAGACGGCAGAGGGCAAGATAGCAGTGGGTGAGACAGCAGGTGGTGAGACAGCAGGTGGTGAGAAAGCAGGGGGCAAGACAGCTGAGGGCTACACAGCACTAGGATACAGAAGGGGGATAGACAGCAGTTGGCTAGAGATTCAGGGGGCAATACAGCAGGTGGGAGAACTCAGGGGGCTAGAAAACAGGGGGCTAGACAGCAGGGGGCTAGCACTGGGCTAGACAGCAGGGGGATAGCACTGGGCTAGACAGCAGGGGACGAGACAGCAGGGGGAGAGACAGCAGGGGGCTAGACAGCAGGGGGCTAGACAGCAGGGGGCTAGACAGCAGGAAACGAGACAGCAGGGGGCTAGACAGCAGTGGACTAGACAGCAGGGGTTGAGACAGCAGGGGACGAGACAGCAGGGGACGAGACAGCAGGGGGCTAGACAGCAGGGGGCTAGACAGCAGGGGGCGAGACAGCATGGGATGAGACAGCAGGGGACGAGACAGCAGGGGGCTAGACTCCAGGGGATGAGACAGCAGGGGGCGAGACAGCAGGGGGATAGGACAGCAGGGGATGAGACGGCAGGGGGCTAGACAGCAGGGGGTGAGACGGCAGGGGCTAGACAGCAGGGGACGAGACAGCAGGGGGCTAGACAGCAGAGGGCGAGACAGCAGGGGGCTCGACAATAGGGGGTGAGACAGCAGGGGGCTAGACAGCAGGGGCGAGACGGCAGGGGGCAAGACGGTAGGGGGCGAGTCGGCAGGGTTCTAGACGGCAGAGGGCAAGATAGCAGTGGGTGAGACAGCAGGTGGTGAGACAGCAGGTGGTGAGACAGCAGGGGGCAAGACAGCTGAGGGCTAGACAGCAGGGGGATAGCACTGGGCTAGACAGCAGGGGGCTATACAGCAGGGGGCTAGACAGCAGGGGACTAGACAGCAGGGGGCTAGACAGCAGGGGACGAGACAATAGGGGGTGAGACAGCAGGGGGCGAGACAGCAGGGGACGAGACAGCAGGGGTGAGATAGCAAGGGGCGAGACAGCGGGGGGCTAGACAGTAGGGGCGAGACGGCAGGGGGCAAGACGGTAGGGGGCGAGTCGGCAGGGGTCTAGACGGCAGAGGGCAAGATAGCAGTGGGTGAGACAGCAGGTGGTGAGACAGCAGGTGGTGAGAAAGCAGGGGGCAAGACAGCTGAGGGCTACACAGCACTAGGATACAGAAGGGGGATAGACAGCAGTTGGCTAGAGATTCAGGGGGCAATACAGCAGGTGGGAGAACTCAGGGGGCTAGAAAACAGGGGGCTAGACAGCAGGGGCTAGCACTGGGCTAGACAGCAGGGGGATAGACAGCAGGGGGCTAGACAATAGGGGGCGAGACAGCAGGGGACGAGACAGCAGGGGGCGAGACAGCAGGGGGCGAGACAGCAGGGGGCTAGACAGCAGGGGGCTAGACAGCAGGGGACGAGACAGCAGGGGGCTAGACAGCAGGGGACTAGACAATAGGGGGCGAGACAGCAGGGGGCGAGACAGCAGGGGACGAGACAGCAGGGGGCGAGATAGCAAGGGGCGAGACAGCGGGGGGCTAGACAGCAGGAGGCTAGACGGCAGGGGGCTAGACGGCAGGGGGCGAGACAGCGGGGGCTAGACAGCAGGGGGCTAGAGAGCAGGGGACGAGACAGCAGGGGGCTAGACAGCAGGGGCTAGACAGCAGGGGGCGAGACAGCAGAGGACGAGACAGCAGGGGACGAGACAGCAGGGGGCTAGACAGCAGAGGGATAGGACAGCAGGGGACGAGACAGCAGGGGACGAGACAGCAGTGGACTAGACTCCAGGGGACGAGACAGCAGGGGGCGAGACAGCAGGCAGCGAGACAGCAGGGGGCGAGACAGCAGGGGGCTAGACAGCAGGGGGCTAGACTCCAGGGGACGAGACAGCAGGGGGCGAGACAGCGGGGTGCAAGACAGCAGAGGGCTAGACAGCAGGGGGCTAGACGGTAGGGGGCGAGACGGCAGGGGGCGAGACGGCAGGGGGCTAGACAGCAGGGGGCTAGACAGCAGGGGACGAGACAGCAGGGGACGAGACAGCAGGGGGATAGGACAGCAGGGGATGAGACCGCAGGGGGCTAGACAGCAGGGGGCGAGACAGCAGGGGGCTAGACAGCAGGGGGAGAGACAGCAGGGGACGAGACAGCAGCAGGCTAGACAGCAGGGGGCTAGACAGCAGGGGATGAGACAGCAGAGGGCTAGACTGCAGGGGGCAAGATAGCAGGGGGCTAGACAGCAGGGGGCGAGACGGCAGGGAGCTAGACGGCAGGGGGCGAGACGTCAGGGGGCTAGACGGCAGGGGTCGAGACGGCAAGGGTGCGAGACAGCAGGGGTCTAGACGGCAGGGGCGACACGGCAGGGGGCGAGACAGCAGAGGGAGAGAATAGTGGGTGAGACAGCAGGGGGTGAGACAGCAGGAGGCGAAACAGCAGAGGGCTAGATTGCACTGGGATACAGAAGGGGGATAGACAGCAGGGGGCTAGACAGCACTGGGAGAAAGCAGGGCGATAGACAGCAGGGGGCTAGAAATCAGGGGGCTAGAAAACAGGGGGCTAGACAGCAGGGGGCTAGCACTGGGAGACAGCGGGGGGCTAGACAGCAGGAGGCTAGATAGCAGGTGGCTAGAACTGGGAGACAGCAGGGGTATAGACAGAAAGGGGCTAGACAGCACTGGCTAGACTATAATGGAATACAAATCAGGAGACTAGACAGTGGGGGGCTAGCACTGGGAGACAGCAGGAGGCTCGACAGAAGGCCACCACGCACTGGAAACATACAGTTAAAGTCGGAAGTTTACATACACCTTAGCCAAATACATTTAAACTCAGTTTTTCACAATTACTGACATTTACTCCAAGTAAAAATTCCCTGTTTTAGGTCAGTTAGGATCACCACTTTACTTTAAGAATGTGAAATGTCAGAATAATAGTAGAGAGAATTATTTATTTCAGCTTTTATTTATTTCATCACATTCCCAGTAGGTCAGAAGTTTACATACACTCAATTAGTACTTGGTAGCATTGCCTTTAAATTGTTTAACTTGAGTCAAACATTTCAGGTAGCCTTCCACAAGCATCCCACAATACATTTGGGGAATTTTGGCCCATTCCTCCTGACAGAGCTTGTGTAACTGAGTCAGGTTTGTAGGCCTCCTTGCTCGCACACGCTTTTCATTTCTGCCCACAAATGTTCTATAGGATTGACATCAGGTCTTTGTGATGGCCACTCCAATACATTGACTTTGTTGTCTTTAAGCCATTTTACCACAATTTTGGAAGTATGCTTGGAGTCATTGTCCATTTGGAAGACCCATTTGCGAACAAGCTTTAATTTCCTGAATGATGTCTTGAGATGTTGCTTTAATATAGCCACATAATTTTCCATCCTCTTGATGCCGTCTATTTTGTAAAGTGCACCAGTCCCTCCTACAGCAAAGCACCCCCCAACATGATGCTGCCACCCCCGTGCATCAGGGTTGGGATGGTGTTCTTCGGCTTGCAAGCGCCCCCCTTTTTCCTCCAAACATAACGATGGTCATCATGGCCAAACAGTTCTATTTTTGTTTCATCAGACCAAAAGACATTTCTCCAAAAAGTGTCACCCAGTACTTACTCTCTCTCGCTCTGAGGGGGAATGAGAGATGAGAGAACGAGGGATACAGAGAAATTGAGTCAAAGAGAGAGAGAACCTTTAGCAATGAACCTTTAGCAATGAAAAGAGAGAAGTGGTGACACCAAGACATGCTTAATGCTGTATGTGTGTCAGTAGCTCTCAGACAGAGCAGCAACATTGTGGTGGTGGGAAGAAAGGTCATGGTAGACAGAAGCCCAGAGGGCACAACAGGAAGTGGTGAGAGGAGCGCCACAGGAGGCCACCGCCCACTTCTGAAGCCTGTCACTCCGGATAAAAGTTGAAGATTAAAGAACAGCTTACCTACCCAAATCCTATTCTTAACCATTCGGGAGAAAGACACAAAACTGCCCTAAGATCAATGTCTTGAGGCAGCTTCCTCCAACTTAGCATGTGGCCGTCGCACAGTGTATGCCACTAGGCCAATCACATCCCGCCGAGCGGGTGAGAAAGGTATTCGATGTCACCTCACACCTGGCCTGCACTTCCTGTCAAAATTAATCACACTTGGCCTTTTAGCTCCTCCATGCTTCTACAGATCTACGGCACTCTAAAGTTAAATTGATAAAACAGCCTAGTGTCTGAGAAAGTATGGTGGACTAGCCTAGTTGCTGCTGAGGGGTTATTTGAAACAAAACATTGTCTAGATGATGGCAGTAAACATAATCACGTCAGACATTGAGGACTGAAAATGTGGTGTCTGAACCTCAACAGCATAGTTTGTCAAATACATTTTTTAGATAGAGCATGTTTTTGATGCCTAATGTTCAAGCCTATGTAATTAAGTGCATGGCCATAACCTAAACGACATGGTACTCAGACATTTAGCTAATGTGTATTGACATGGTCATTAGAAGGATGACTAGAGGGGGAGTTTGCAGTACTATCAGATCAAAGCACGGGTTAAATGAGATGACACACAGATGCTCAGGCAGCAGCTTCCCGGTTCCCATGACTACATTACATTTATGCTTTGTTAGTCAAATCGGGAAACATCCACTCAGGCATGGTCAAAGAGAATGGGGAAGCTCAAATTGTCAAAAACAATGAAAGAGAAACTCACTAAGATGGCAGCTTTTTTTTAAGGAAAGACGAGGAACACAATATCAATGCAAATTCAAAAAAGAATCCTCAAGCTCAACAGATATTTGTAGTCTACTATTTGTAACACCTGATGACAACAGCCATAAAGCATGATAGCAATGTCACTGATTTTTGTAAAGACCATCATCCCTCATATCACATGAACCATAACCAGCTGGCACATAACATTCTGAGAGCCATATGTTTCTGAGAGCTGGGTGAGAGTGAGTTTGTCCTATGATTATTTTGCATTCAGATGTTAAGAAACGTTCTTCTGTGGGAATGTCAGTACTTCTGCAAAACTTTTTCTACTGGTTTCCTCGTGATTCAATAGATAGTCATGCTCTCAAAATGTTCAGAGAACATTCTTCTGTGGGAATTTCAGAACACTTGAGTAACATTCAGAGAACATTCTAAGAATATTATTTAAAAACATAAATTCCATTCTCAGAAGACAAGAAAACAATAGTAACGTTCAAAGAACGTTCTAAAAAATAATAGGACAGATACATTCCATTCTCAGCTTCAACAAAACTCTCTCTATCCTCTATCTAGGTAAAAATACCATATACCATGCAGATATCACCCTGCCATTTCCAGGTTGCTAAAATTCTAATAGTTTATGTGACAAAACAAGCAGTGATTGTGTAGAGGATCATTGTACCATCTAAACCGCTGTGAAATAGATTTTCCATAACCAAAAATATTGTATTTTTAGCTGTTTGAAGCTGGAGTTCAAAACTGAAAGTAAAAGACTAAAAAACTAAATTTAAGCATGAAATTGCTTACATAGAACAGATCTACCACTTCTAAGACTGGCTTTCAATGACAATGACAGATCACACATTTTTAATACACATTTCTATGCGAATTTGGTCAGGTCGCCCAAAAAGTGATTGTAGCTTTAAGTGTGTTCAGGTGTGATCACACTTAAATTGGCCACATCTGATATTAATGAGTGCTTGTTTCCTTTGAAATGGGGTCTGTTTGAATAGACTAATGAACAGTTTTCTATGGGTATGCTAGCTCCAGCCTGGTGTTGCAGTGGAATAGTTCCATCGATAGACAACAGAAGATCAGAGCCCTGTTTCAGAAAGCAGGTTTAAACCTGAACTCTGGGTTGACTAACTCTGAGCTGTCAAACTCAAGAGTTTTCAGTTTCAGAACAGGTGATAACAATTAGTTCAATCAACTCTGAGTTAAGTTAACCCTGAGTAAAGTACACACATGAGGAGATAAAAAGCCCTGGTCAATAGAACGCAGATAACATGATTCATCATGGAAACAGGAGAGAAAAGGGCTCAAACCTCCTACTTCTCCCCAGTGGAGTTATATATTAATGAATGTGTATGTGGAATATGAGTATATATTTAAGAAAAAACAATACAGTAGCAGCAGAAAAAGAATGTGAGCTGGCGTGGCAGAAAATTCCTGACCGAGTCAATGTGTGAGTGTTCATTGAATTGTTTTTATTTTTTATCTCGAGTGTTCCACTTATTCATCATTTATTGTGTGTGTGTGTGTGTGTGTGTGTGTGTGTGTGTTAACATTTATGCAGGTGCAACCCAACAGGCACAAAATGTACATGGCAGCAACTGAATATGAAATATAAAAATTTCCTTCAAACAGGTAAGGTGTAATTTCATTACAAGCAATTGATGTTTAGCCTACCCTACCAAATTAAACAGCATTCAGAGATTACATTCAACATTTTGATATATTTAAGTAGTTTGACATTTTCTAAGCAAAAAAAGTAAAATTTTCAGCCATCTCAACACCAAGTATTTAATATTGTCTAGTTAAAAGTAACACCTAAAATGCCTTTATACATACAAGTCTCCAAATATGTGCTTACTGGACAGATTTGACCTCCATTATAGCCAATACAAAAAAGGCTGAGGGACAGAAAACCGGTGGGGGCCCTCAATCAAAACAGTGGGTGACCTATTGCTGAAGGCGTCTCTGGAGGAAGCTCATCTGACCCAACCACCCCCCAGAAAGGCCTACATAAAAGGTTAGTTATTCAAATTAACGGTATATGTACATTCATCCTTTTGCCAGTGTTACCTCAGTGACGCTCCCACCCATCTTAGACAACTTGACACACTGAGTTTCTTGTATCGGTACAATTCTTTGTAATTGACTGCTGTTACTTTTTCAGATTCTTAGTTGTCCTTCAGATCATAATCCATTTTAAGGTGACTCAGCGTTATATATTTGGAAAGTTGATGTGGCCTGCACACTGTTGTAAACTAAATTCAAATTAGGTGGGGCACTTCTGGGTAAAGTTATTATTTAACTGTCTAATCTTCTACCAGTTACTGATGGTGTAATGTCTGGTGGAGCCTTCTGCCATAACTGACCTCCATGCAGTTTTAAGTACTCTTAATACTCCCCAGATTTTTCATAATGGGTTAGAGTACTGTCGTGGAAATGTCCTGTATTTACCAAATCATGAGAGCATATTTAAGTCAATATTTAATTATATGAGCTCCATCACAACCCTGTGACTCTCAGATCAAT
This sequence comes from Oncorhynchus mykiss, assembly GCF_013265735.2. Lineage (NCBI taxonomy): Eukaryota > Metazoa > Chordata > Actinopteri > Salmoniformes > Salmonidae > Oncorhynchus > Oncorhynchus mykiss. Next base: position 15,820,149 of record NC_048570.1, read on the forward strand.
TCAGTGTCTATAAATGAATTCTGAGTCCCTTACACATTGCAACTGAGATCCTTTATAACAGACACATAGCCAGACAGCATTGGCCATAATTTATCGTTCAGCTTTGTCTCCTAAACTATGTTCTTTCCTCAAACTCAGAACCATAAAACAAATCCTCATATCAACAGGCATATATCAAATCCACCCCTCCTTGACAAGATCACAGACACATTGACTGGCACACAGACATTGTGGAGCCAAGAGATACACGCTTGACCTCTCCCCTCTCTGCGGCCCAAGTAACTTAGTCCTGACAGAACAGATGACGGCAAACCCGGCCACAGTATTATACAAAAATAAAAATTCTGATGAAGTAACTTACAAACATATGATAACTATAAAACATCTTGCCTATGTTACCAACTAATTCTGATTATTCCCCAACAGTACAACCCCAAAATGGTTCATTTTCATTACAGGAGGATGACGAAGACACCTTGTCAGCTGCAACAAAGAGGGGGAAAATACAGTGAGGCCTATTGAGGTTTACACCTTAAATAACAGTTAACTGTTGATAGTGTTCTACCATAATTTAACTTGCACCTTATTTTTCTTTAACAGAGCAATTCTGTAAATTACAATGAGGAAGAGGGTCCATCCACCTCCAAAATTCAACAAGATGTTGTTCAGCATTAGCCCATGACTTACAATGAACCCAAGTAGACCTGGCACTGAAACGTACTGTCATTTTTTTGTGTTCCTATAGCTCTTGTGTGAAACCACTGTGCAAGGTGTACTTAGAGAAACAAATTGAAAAATGAAATCTAGAAATTGACCAAGGCTGGAGATGTAAAATATAAAAATAGAAATACAACTGCTAGAACATCAGTTTTGTTTGAGCAACATAAAAAATATTAACTACTGTACTGCATTTGTACTTGTAGAAAATAAAGACTTCATAAAAAGGAATACTGTCTTTATTTGACACTGGGGAGGTGATGGGTCAATCAGAAATGATGGCAGCATATTGTGCCTCTGACTGCTCTTCCATCTCGTGCGTCAGCGGGGTGGTCAGGATCATTCACTGATTGAGTAGGACATTGTTCTCTAATGTTGTGGAGAATCACACATGTCACACACCCTTTTTTAAATGTATTTTATTTCACCTTTATTTAACCAGGTAGGCTAGTTGAGAACAAGTTCTCATTTACAATTGCGACCTGGCCAAGATAAAGCAAAGCAGTTTGACACATACAACAGAGTTACACATGGAATAAAACAAACATACAGTAGAAAAAAATGAGTCTATATACTATGTGAGCAAATGAGGTGAGAAGGGAGGTAAAGGCCATGGTGGCGAAGTAAATACAATATAGTAAGTAAAAAAAAAAACACGAATGGTAGATTTGCAGTGGAAGAATGTGCAAAGTAAAGAGAAATAATGGGGTGCAAAGGAGCTAAATAAATACAGTAGGGGAGAGGTAGTAGTTTGGGCTATGTACAGGTGCTGTGAGCTGCTCTGACAGCTGGTGCTTAAAGCTAGTGAGGGGGATAAATGTTTCCAGTTCGTTCCAGTCATTGGCAGCAGAGAACTGGAAGGTGAGGCGGCCAAAGTAAGAATTGGTTTTGGGGGTGACCAGAGATACCTGCTGGAGCGCGTGCTACTATGGTGACCAGCGAGGTGAGATAAGGGGGGACTTTACCTAGCAGGGTCTTGTAGATGACCTGGAGCCAGTGGGTATGGCGACGAGTATGAAGCGAGGGCCAGCCAACGAGAGCGTACAGGTCGCAGTGGTGGGTAGTATATGGGGCTTTGGTGACAAAACGAATGACACTGATAGACTGCATCCAATTTATTGAGTAGGGTATTTAACTTTGGATTGGAGATGTTTGAGAGTCTGGAAGGAGCGTTTAGTCTAACCAGACACCTAGGTATTTGTAGTTGTCCACATATTCTAAGACAAAACTGTCCAGAGTAGTGATGTTGGACGGGCGGGCAGGTGCAGGCAGCGATCGGTTGAAGAGCATGCATTTAGTTTTACTTGTATTTAAGAGCAATTGGAGGCCACGCAAGGAGAGTTGTATGGCATTGAAGCTCGTCTGGAGGGTTGTTAACAGAGTCCAAAGAAGGGCCAGAAGTATACAGAATGGTGTCGTCTGCGTAGAGGTGGATCAGAGACTCACCAGCAAGAGCAACATCATTGATGTATACAGAGACGAGAGTCGGTCCAAGAATTGAATCCTGTGGCACCCCCAGAGACTGCCAGAGGCCCGGACAACAGGCCCTACGATTTGACACCCTGAACTCTATCAGAGAAATAGTTGGTGAACCAGGCGAGGCAATCATTTGAGAAACCAAGGCTATAGAGTCTGCTGATGAGAATGTGGTGATTGACAGTTGAAAGCAATGGCCAGGTCAATGAATATGGTCGGTAATCTGTTTGTTGACTTGGCTTTCGAAGACCTTAGAAAGGAAGGGTAGGATAGATATAGGTCTGTAGCAGTTTGGGTCAAGAGTGTCCCCCCCCCCCCTTTGAAGAGGGGGATGACCGCAGCTGCTTTCCAATCTTTGGGTATCTCAGACTACACGAAAGAGAGGTTGAACAGGCTAGTGGGGTGACCCTGAGCCTACGAAGGAACTGGAACTGGGCCTTGAGCATCCCAATGGTCATCTCTACCCTGGCTCGTGTCCTGCAGTGAGCCAAGTTATAACGTTGCTGCGGGATGGGCTCAGGATCAGGGTAAGGGGTCAGCAAAAAGGGCTGGCAGGGGTAACCTCTGTCACTGAGCAGGTAACCATCAAACTCTCCTATGATCATACAAGTTTACATTTTCAGTTGCAATAGGCAGAAACAAAATATTGATTATAATAGGATACAGATGTATAACTCACCATGGGCAAATCTAGCGGTCAGTGTACACTCACAAAAATGTGCGAGTCTGTCACGACTTCTGCCGAAGTCGTTGCCTCTCCTTGTTCGGGCGGTGCTCGGCGTTCGACGTCACCGGTCTTCTAGCCATCATTGATCCATTTTTCATTTTCCATTGGTTTTGTCTTGTCTTCCCACACACCTGTTTTCAATCCCATTCATTACCTGTTGTGTTTTTCACCCTCTGTTTCCCCTCATGTCTTTGTCAGAGATTATTTTATTGTCAGTGTTGTTTATTTGTTGTGTTGGTGTGTGACGGGTCCTCGTACCCATGTTTTTTCAGGTCTGTACTTTTTAGTGTTATGGAGCATGTTCTGTGGACATTTATTAAAAGACTCCATTTACACTCCATTTTGACTCTCCTGCGCCTGACTTCCCTGCCACCTATACACACGGCGCTGACAGTCATACACAGACCCAGGCCACTTTGCTTCCACATTGCTGATGAGATAGGCTGCATCACATATGATCTTCACAATGCAGAACACTAATTAGTTGTTGTAGCTGTATTGTGAAGTATATTTCATTTGGAATACTTAAGGCTACTATTGAGGCCTACCTGCACATTAATGATGTGGAAAGACTTCCTATTCACATAATCTCCTTAATTTACTGAAGGAGCTGTGGTAGGAATATGAGTACCATCTATGCAGCCAATCACACAGGGAAACCCTAAAATATATCAAGTTAACTGATTAGTGCTTCAAGTCCCAAAGCTTCATACTAAATAAATTATTGCTTAGACTGATACCTAGAACTCTTTGAGTCTTGTGGGTCTGTGACTTGGGAACACCACAAATGTGTACAGTAAACGCTTCAGTGCAAGAGTCACATTACTCTGCGGAGTATTTGTGCTTCAATATCAACTGGCTCTTCAAGAAAAGGACACGCCATGTCTGACACCTTCTTCAGTCTGTAGGCTTCAGCTAAAGAGGAGGAGAAACTCTGGGTTAGTTGAAGACAACCTGCTTGCTGGCAGGTTAACTTCACAGAGTACGTTGCCACAGTAACACTGACTCGGAGTTCATCTGAATTTGCTTTCTGAAACCGAAACCCCAGAGTTTCCTTCAACTGTGAGTCGACTGAGTTTTCACGAAACCCGTTTTCTGAAACAGGGCCCATAGCTTTTCATCTCACTGACGCTGTGTCACAAAAAAATACGTGTTTGCATACTAATGCCTAAGCAAATAAATTTCCATGTGTCCTATCTGTGCTTCGAGTTCAAAACAGTTATTAAAGCAGTGCATTTAAAAGTCTTATTGAAACATTCAGTGAAAGTTTTAAGGAAGTTACTCAAAAACCTCCAAATAACCTTGAAATTTATGTTAAAACATTCACAAACTCAGATGCCTCCTGTGCCTCGACCTGCTGTTTCGGCCAGTTGTTTCTAAACTTTTTTTTTTCATGTTTGTGTTAACACCTGCTACCAACTACCCAGCAAGGTTGCAATGGAGCCCGCTTCACCTGGAATAGCTAAGAAACACTTCCAGCGCTGTAAAAGATGGATGTATCCCTTCCTTGTCATCTGTCCCTATCCGAATGGCCTGTGCTACCTGGAACTTGTCTGCCAACGAAGTTGTCTCCATCTGCTTCTTCTCCTCCAGCTTGTAGTGTAGTAGATGGAGATCAGCAAGAGGATTGTTCCAATCAGCGCAGGTCCCATGTCACAAGTTGTGGAAACTGAAGGCAGCAGCATGCTGCTCAGCGGATTCAGAGCAGATTGACATAAGGAATAGCTTCGCTGCACTGGTGCCTGATCTACTGTACCTGAGCCTTCATCACTAGGACTGCCTGTGCCTGCGACGGTTGTGCTGACTCCAACTACGCTGACTCCAGCAATGGCGTCATCATTGAGTTCGGCTCCTTTCCCTCTCTGGATCTGACAGGGCATTGCCTGCTGTGCGAGGTCTGGACCTATCACTGGGAGCACAGGGTGTATGCTATCCTACTTCTCGTGGGCCCGTGAAGGATTGAACTAATTGTGTGATGGGTAGGAATGGGTGGATTTCTCCATCCCCTTCTCTGGCCATTGTATTGGGCAGTTCAATGGTGAGAAATGTCTCAGTTCCTGAATAAAAAGTTGAAATATTTTTTTTTTAAAGAACTGATTGGGTCTCTGCTTGACACCAACAAACACCCCATAATATCTGTCCCTGTGCCCTCCCGAAATCTTGGCATTGAACGTTTCAGCAGACTTTTAGTCCTCCATAACTGGCTAGGAGACTTGTGCAGGTCTGCAAAATGAAAAGTCATGTGACTAAACTGAATAAAAAGAAGAAACTTTACTATGAAACAAAGATAAATTATATAAAGAATGATAGTAAAAAGCTTTGCAGAACCTTAAATGAAATGTTGGGTAAAAGGCAAACTCGGCTCCATCATTCATTGAATCATCACAAAACCCACTGATATTGACAATTACTTTTAATTATCGAACTATAACTGATCAAACTATGAAAGACAAGCATTGCAATTTTTTCTTCTGTAAAGTGAATGTGGAAGAAGTGAAAACTTGGATGGAAAATTACTGAGGGTAATAGTGGACGATATTGCCACTACTATTTGCCATATCTTCAATCTAAGCCTACTAGAAAGTGTGCCCTCAGGACTGGAGGGAAGCTAAAGTAATTATGCTACACAATAACAGTAAATACCCCCTTTACTGGCTCAAGTAGCAGACCAATCGGCCTGTTACCAACCCTTAGTAAACTTTTTTTTTAAGTTGTTTGACCAGATACAATGCTATTTTACTGTAAACAAATTGACAACCAGACTTTCAGCATGCTTATAGGGAAGGACATTCAACAAGCATGGCACTTGTTGACTGATGTTTGGCTGAGAAACTGATGATGAAAAGATTGTGGGGGCTGTTTTGTTAGACTTCAGTGCGGCTTTTGACATTATCGATCATAGTCTGCTGTTGGAAAAATGTATGTGTTATGGCTTTACAACCCCTGCTATATTGTGGAAAAAGAGTTACCTGTCTAACAGAACACAGAGGGCATTCTTTAATGGAAGCCTCTTCAGCATAATCCATGTAGTATCAGGAATTCCCCAGGGGAGCTGTCTAGGTACCTTACTTTTTTCAGTCTTTACTAATGACATTCCACTGGCCTTTGAGTAAAGCCTGTGTGTCTGTGTATGCGGATGACTCAACACTATACACATCAGCTACTACAGTGAGTGAAATCACGGCTAGGCTGGCCCTTAAATGCACACGGAGAGCTAATGTTAATAACATGCGTGTACATCTCTCATGGCTCAAAGTGGAGGAGACAATGACTACCCCCAGCGGTTCGCGCAATGCCGTCGGGAGTACGTCAAATAAAAATGTGATTCACTTTTTTATAATACATATAAAACGTTTAAAAAAAAATAATAATAATTCTTCAGATTTTCAAACAGTCCATCTATATTTTCCATCGGGGCTATACATTTGGGTGAGGTTTTATTCTCGCCTGAGTAGCCTCGTTTCACTGCCAAAAATGAAATTAAACCATCTAGTGTTCAGCGAAATAACAACACAATGTCAAATACAGGTAGCCTAGTCAAATAATGAACATCCGATCACATTAACCGTTACTCTCTCGTGGGAATTCAGATTGCTCGAAAACTACCTGCAGTACTACACATGCACCTGTCGACGACACAAGTTGTTCTGCTTCCACGAACACATGCAAAGCTAGCATCAGTAATTCTACATTTGTTGTTAGCCCAGCTAGCATGGACACTGACAGTTGTGAATCTGGTGCAGCCGAAGAGCTACTGCCTGCCCCCTTACCCGGGAAAGCACCGAACAACAGACAGGGACGTTGGACCATCGAAGCGGCGCAAATATGATGAGAACTACATTGATTTGGGGTTCACTTATATTGGGAGTAGTGCCTTTCCTCAGCCACAGTGTGTTATATGTGCAAAAGTACTATCTTGTGCAGACATTTAGAAACAAAACATGCACATTTTAAAAATAAGCCACGGGAGTTTTTGGAGGGAGAATAAAGACGACCTTCGAGTAGTAAGACATGTATAAAAGCAACAGACACCATTAATAAGATGGGCTAGCAGTGTCTTATATGGTGTGCTACCGAGTGGCTAGGACAGGCAAGTCCCATACTATTGTGGAGGACTTCATTCTTCCTGCTGCCGCGGATATGGCTGGGACAATGCTGGGGAAAAAGCAAAAAGAAACAATACAAACAATGCCTTCATCAAACTGTTTCACGTCGCATCAGTGACATGGCAGGAGATGTTTTGAAACAATTACTGCTTCGCATACAAGTCAGTGAATTCTATGCATTACAGCTGGATGAGTCAACAGATCTGGCACAGCTCCTGGTGTATGTCCACTATGTTTATGGGGTCAAGTAAGGAAGACATCCTCTTCTGCAAACCAGGACAAAAGGAAAGGATATTTTTTTAAGTACTGGACAGCTTTGTGACATCAAATGGACTTTGGTGGTCAAGATGTGTTGGTATCTGTACTGATGGCGCAAAAGCCATGGCAGGAAGACGTAGTGGAGTGGTAACGCGCATGCAAGCAGTTGCTCCCGACGCCACTTGGGTACACATGTCTGACATGATGACGAGTTTCTCACATGACTGGCCTATCTGGGTGATGTTTTTTCTCGCCTGAATGATCTGAATCTAGGATTACAGGGACTCTCAGCAACTTTTAGGGATAGGTGTCCCGCTAGCAGTGAAACTGGAGGGAGCGCAATAAATAATCTTAAAATTATGGATATTAAAAATGTAGGTACATATAAGTGTCTTATATCGGTTGAAAGCTTAAGTTATTGTTAATCTAACTGCACTTTCCGATTTACAGTAACTATTACAGCAAAAACATGCCATGCGATTGTTTGAGGACGGCGCCCCACATCAAAATATTTTTCCACTGGCACAAGTTTCATAAATTCACAAATAGCGATTAAATGTTCACTTACTTTTTGAAAATGTTCCTCTGATTTGTCATCCAAAGGGTCCCAGCTAAAACATGAAGTGTATTTTTGTTAGATAAAATCTTTCTTTATATCCCAAAAAGTCTGTTTAGTTGGCGCCATCGAGTAGAGGAATCCACTCGTTCAACATGCAGAGAAAGGAATCCAAAAATCTAACCCTAAACTTTGTTTCCACAAATCAAAATAAGTTTATATTTACTCCACAGATACCCTAAAATGTAATCAAACTATAATATTTCTTAGAGAACGAGGTATGTTCAATAGGAAACCGATTTTAGCAGGTGTGTCCTGTCTTCATGGCGCGCGCAAACACAAATTTCCAAGACTGTGTCCCTGTATTAAAACTGATATTTCTTATTTGTTTTTGAGGTTACAAGCCTGAAACCTTGAACATAGACTGCTGACAACCTGTGGAAGCCATAGGAATTGCATCCAGGGAGCTAATTTTCAATATGACCTTACACTTGACATTCTAAGAAGATGGTCTCTCAACAAAGAAAATCAGGTAGATTTTTTTCTATGGATTTTCTCCTACCATATCTATTTTGTTATATTCTCCTGTGTTATCTGAACATTTATACAAACCTCAAATTGTTTTCTTTCCAGTGGTACCAATTATATATATATCCTGGCTTCAGGGGCTGAGCAACAGGCAATTTACCTTGGGCACGTCATTCAGGCGGAAATTGAGAAAAAATAAGATTTATTCAATGTGCGGGACAAAATTTAGGCTATGATTAAGAAGTTGGAGCTCTTCTCTGTCTGCATTAACAAGGACAACACACAGGTCTATCCATCATTACATTATTTTTTTTTGTGTGCAAATGAACTCAAGCTTACGGACAATGTCAAAGGTGATATAGCAAAGCACCTGAGTGAGTTGGGTGCGCAATTACGCAGGTACTTTCCTGAAACGGATGACACAAACAACTGGATTCGTTATCCCTTTCATGCCCTGCCTCCAGTCCACTTACCGATATCTGAACAAGAGAGCCTCATCGAAATTGCAACAAGCAGTTCAGTAAAATGTAATTTAATCAGAAGCCACTGCCAGATTTCTGGATTGGGCTGCGCTCAGAGTATCCTGCCTTGGCACGCCGCACTGTTAAGACAGGGATGCCCTTTGCAACCACGTACCTATGTAAGAGTGGATTCTCGGCACTCAAATTGGTCCATGCTTTTGTCACTTCTAGGTTGGACTACAGCAATGCTCTACTTTCCGGCTACCTGGATAAAGCACTAAATAAACTTCAGTTAGTGCTAAATACGGCTGCTAGAATCCTGACTAGAACCAAAAAAAATTATCATATTACTCCAGTGCTAGCCTCTCTACACTGGCTTCCTGTCAAAGCAAGGGCTGATTTCAAGGTTTTACTGCTAAACTACAAAGCATTACATGGGCTTGCTCCTACCTATCTCTCTGATTTGGTCCTGCCGTACATACCTACACGTACGCTACGGTCACAAGACGCAGGCCTCCTAATTGTCCCTAGAATTTCTAAGCAAACAGCTGGAGGCAGGGCTTTCTCCTATAGAGCTCCATTTTTATGGAACGGTCTGCCTACCCATGTCAGAGAAGCAAACTCGGTCTCAACCTTTAAGTCTTTACTGAAGACTCATCTCTTCAGTGGGTCATATGATTGAGTGTAGTCTGGCCCAGGAGTGGGAAGGTGAACGGAAAGGCTCTGGAGCAACGAACCGCCCTTGCTGTCTCTGCCTGGCCGGTTCCCCTCTTTCCACTGGGATTCTCTGCCTCTAACCCTATTACAGGGGCTGAGTCACTGGCTTACTGGGGCTCTCTCATGCCGTCCCTGGAGGGGTGCGTCACCTGAGTGGGTTGATTCACTGATGTGGTCATCCTGTCTGGGTTGGCGCCCCCCCCCCCCCAACCCCCTTGGGTTGTGCCGTGGCGGAGGTCTTTGTGGGCTATACTCAGCCTTGTCTCAGGATGGTAAGTTGGTGGTTGAAGATTTCCCTCTAGTGGTGTGGGGGCTGTGCTTTGGCAAAGTGGGTGGGGTTATATCCTTCCTGTTTGGCCCCGTCCGGGGGTGTCCTCGGATGGGGCCACAGTGTCTCCTGACCCCTCCTGTCTCAGCCTCCAGTATTTATGCTGCAGTAGTTTGTGTCGGGGGGCTAGGGTCAGTTTGTTATATCTGGAGTACTTCTCCTGTCCTATTCGGTGTCCTGTGTGAATCTAAGTGTGCGTTCTCTAATTCTCTCCTTCTCTCTTTCTTTCTCTCTCTCGGAGGACCTGAGCCCTAGGACCACCTGACAAGATGACTCCTTGCTGTCCCCAGTCCACCTGGCCGTGCTGCTGCTCCATTCAACTGTTCTGCCTTATTATTATTGGACCATGCTGGTAATTTATGAACATTTGAACATCTTGGCCATGTTCTGTTATAATCTCCACCCGGCACAGCCGGAAGAGGACTGGCCACCCCACATAGCCTGGTTCCTCTCTAGGTTTCTTCCTAGGTTTTGGCCTTTCTAGAGAGTTTTTCCTAGCCACCGTGCTTCTACACCTGCATTGCTTGCTGTTTGGGGTTTTAGGCTGGGTTTCTGTACAGCACTTTGAGATATCAGCTGATGTACGAAGGGCTATATAAATAAATTTTATTTGAAATAAATTTGATTTGAATAGCATGAAAACTAAATACAGGCACAGACTGTGTGTGGAAAATGATTTAAGACTGAGACTCTCTCCAATAAACCCAACATTGCAGAGTTATGTGTATCCTTTCAAGCACACCCTTCTCATTTACCTGAGGTGAGTTTTTCAAAATTTTCGATTAACAAATAAAGTTTTATATGAAAGATGGCCAAATAAATAGCAAAATTATTGATTATTATTTGTGCCCTGGTCCTATAAGAGCTTGTTGTCACCTCCCACAAGCCAGGTTGTGACAAAAACTCACACTCATTATTATGTTCAATAAATGTAGTGTGTGTGTGGCAGGCTTACAATGATGGCAAAAAACAACATTTGAGAGTGCGCTGAACCTGGTGCTAGAAGGGGTACCCAGCTGGAGGTTGAATGTTTGAAGGGGTACGGGACTATACAAAGTTTGGGAACAACAAGATATGCTACCAAAGGTCTCTTCACAATCCTCAAGTCCAGACTATGGGAGGCGCACAGTACTACATAGAGCCATGGCTACAAGGAACTCTATTCCACATCAGGTAACTGATGCAAGCAGTAGAATCAGATGTAAAAAAAACTGAAAAAAATACAACTTATGGAACAGCGGGGACTGTGAAGACACACACACACACACACACACACACATATATGATAAGACACACTCTACACACATGTACACATGGATGTTGTATTGTAAATATGTGATAGTGGAGTGGTGGCCTGAGGGAACAAACTACATGTATTGGGTAAAGGGTTATAAAATGTCATGTGTTGTAATATTTTTAATTGTGTATATAACTTCCTTAATGTTGCTGGACCCCAGGAGGAGTATCTGCTCCCTTGGCAGCAGCTAATGGGGATCGTTAATAAATACAAAAATACAAATACAACATTTAGAGAATGTTCTGAGAATGCTATTTAATTATCTTCAAATAATATGTTAAAACATTATCAGAACGTTAATAAAACTTCCCAGGAAAGAAACCATAGTAAAACGTTCTCAGAAACTCCCTGTAACCTAAAAATGAAAGTTCCCATAAGAGGCTACATTTTTACTTTCGTTCTCAGAACGTTTAAAAAAACATTCTGTTTTATCGATCAGGAAACGTATGGCTTCGTTCCCAGAACCAATGAGAATCCATAAACGTATGTTCCCACAACTTCCAATGAACCAAATGTGCTAGCTTTGTTGTGTTTCAAATCAGAAGGTAATAATAATAATAATAATAAATATAAATATATGAATAATTTCTAGATTTTGAGATATTAATCATTTATAGATTTGGGGGGATACTTCTGACAAAATGTGTCTTATTGAAAAGACTAGGCTTCCCCTCCTCTCCCCTGTAACTATTTCCCAGGTCGATGCTGTAAATGAGAATGTGTTCTCAGTCCATTTACCTGGTGAAATAAGGGTTAAATAAATACAAAAATACCAGTAGGCCTACATTTCATTTATAAACTGGGTGGTTCGTGTCCTGAATGCTGGTTGACTGACAGCCGTGGTATATCAGAGGTATGACAAAACACTTATTTTTACTGCTCTAATTACATTGGTAAACAGTTTATAATAGCGATAAGGCGAAGAACAGCCCTTAGCCGTGGCATATTGGCCATATACCACACCCACTCGGGCTTTATTGCTTAATTATTGCCTATGTTGGTTTGTTTGATATAAGCGTGTGGAAAATAATTTCCTCCTGAAAACAATAAACTATTCTATTCTAGATTAAAACGGAATATAATAGAGTAGAATTGAGTAGAACTACCTCTTTCAGATTTCTTGACCACCGATAGGATACAATGCCAGATATCATGGGTGAAGCTCGTGTCGTGGTTTTACTCGGTACTCGCTTGGCTGGGCCTGCGCGTGAGCTAGCACGCGCCAAGCGAGAAAAGGGAGAGAGAAAGAGAGAGAGGGAGGGAGCGAGCGAACATCGGCGGCAGCAAGCCATCAGCCCCGTAATCGAGAAAGAAAAGAAAAGAGAAGTTACGCAAGAAAGAATTGCTGTAATTTTCTCACCTGCTGGGCTACATTGGGTAAATTAAGTCCACCAGAGGCTCAGGTGACAGAGGAGACCGTTTGCGAACTCCGTAGGAACAAAACAACAAAAGCAAAAATACGGGATTTAACACAGGCAGTGACAATAAAACAACACTCCCTGACAAGTGGGCTGCCGAAGGAGCAGGCAGGACAAGGAAAAAAGGAAATAAATACGACATCTGCTTCTGCCTTAAGGTATTTAAACGTTATTTTCAAAACATCAATTCTCACTGAACTTTAAATTCATGAAACAATGAAGACTTAGCCAGAACTCCTCAAGTGTCTCTGCAGTAGCTAACGTTAGTAGCTAGTGAGTGAGCGGTGTTCGCTAGCTACAGTAGCGTTTTGCTAGCGACTAACGTTAGCTAAGCTAGCTGACTAAACGTGTTGTTTTCCAATAAACTTTGGTGGTGTTTTTAATAACCCGAACAGTGAAGGAGTGCTTCAAGACTAGAGGGGGAGGGCAGGTTCCCTTCTTGACATATTCCCCTCTACACATTTTCCTTAAAATGATAGCTGCGGAGGTCAGTAGTGAGGACACGGGCTCTGTCTCGACAGGGGTGGCAGGCGGCGGAGGCCCCGAGACGGCCCATTTTCCGTTTTATCCCAATCAGACCAGAGTGCGGGTCACTGATTTTGGCCAGCGATCAGCACCAAACTCCCGCTACCAGTCGAACACCTCCCCGGACGCCCTCCCTGATATGAGTATGATTTACCCCGTATCTGGAGGAGATATTACCGGACCAGTCTTGTCCGCTACAGGGAATGGTGGTGGTGGACACGCAATTTGTCAAGGAACAAGCTCAGGGACCATTGGCGGTGTGTGCTACTCCCCCACCTCAGAGGGGCCCGGCAGCCGGATATCACCCACCTCGGCGGGTCCAGACGGGCCCAGTGTCTTCCCCCCACTACCACCACCACCTCTGCTGCCCACAGGCTACGGGGGACTCGGCACTGTGGATGAAAGCGAGATGCAGGATGGACCAGAATACGAGGAAGAGGAGGTGGTCTTCCCGCTCTCAGCGCCGCCCACTAACCAGTAAGGACTTTTCATATTCACTCAAATTGTTATATTGTTCATTGACACCTAGCTAACAATCTAAGAGAGGGTTTTATTGAACCGTCCTGGGTATATTTCCTTCCGGATGCATCCACCACCAGTGCTCTAGTATCTATTCAAATTGACTACTGCAGTTTTATAACATGCCCCAAATGACAGGTAGGCAGTCACATTGAATGAGGGGGTTCAGGCTGTTGATCATCAATCTAGCCATGTAGTGAATAATGCATGAACCTGTCCTGAAAACAATTTCCATATCTCATAATGTAGAGAAATATTTGCATACCTACAGGTTAGATTATTCTCCCAACTCAGCCAGTTTGTTTGTATACAATTATGAATGCAATATATAGTACCAGTCAAAAGTTTGGACACCTACTCATTCAAGGGGTTTTTCTTTAACAAAAAAAACTTTTCTACATTTTAGAATAATAGTGAAGACACCAAAACTATGAAATTACATGCATGGAATCCGGTAGTAACCAAAAAAGTGTTAAACAAATCAAACTATATTTGGGATTCTTCAAAGTAGCGAGCCATGACAGCTTTGCACACGCTTGGCATTCTCTCAACCAGCTTCACCTGGAATGCATTTCAATAAGCAGGTGTGCCTTGTTAATTTGTGGAATTTCTTTCCTTAATGCGTTCGAGTCAGTTGTGTTGTGACAAGCTACGGTAGGGTTGGTATACAGAAGATGGCTCAAATAAGCAAAGAGAAACAACAGTCCATCATTAATGTAAGACATGGAGGTCAGTCAATCTGGAACATTTCAAGAACTTTGACATTTTTTTCAAATGCAGTCGCAAAAACCATCAAGTGCTATGATGAAACTGGCTCTCATGAGGACTGCCACAGGAAAGGAAGACCCAGAGTTACCTTTGCTGCAGAGGATAAGTTCATTAGATACCAGCCTCAGAAATTGCAGCCCAAATAAATGCTTTAGAGTTCAAGCAACAGACATATCTCAACATCAACTGTTCAGAGGAGACTGTGTGACTCAGGCCTTCATGGTCAAATTGCTGCAGAGATACCTCTACTAAAGGACACTCATAAGAAGATGCATACTTGGGCCAATAAACAAGAGTAGTGGACATTAGACAGGGGAAATCTGTCCTTTGGTCGGATGAGTCCAAATTTATCTTTGGGAAACGCAGAGTAGATGAACGGATGATCTCCGCATGTTTGGTTCCCAATGCGAAGCATGGAGGAGGAGGTGTGATGGTGTGGGGGTGCTTTTCTGGTGACAGTCAGTGATTTATTTAGAATTCAAGGCACACTTAACCAGTATGGCTACCACAGCATTCTGCAGTGATACGCCATCCCATCTGGTTTGGGCTTAGTGGGACTATCATTTGTTTTTCAACAGGACAATGACCCAACACACCTCCAGGCTGTGTAAGAGCTATTTGACCAAGGAGAGTGATTGAATGCTGCATCAGATGACCTGGCCTCCACAATCACCCAACCTCAACCCAATTGAGATGGTTTGAGATGAGTTGGACTGTAGAGTGAAGGAAAATGTGGGAACTCCTTCAAGACTGTTGGAAAAGCATTCCAGGTGTAGCCGGTTGAGAGAATGCTAAGAGTGTGCAAAGCTGTCATCAAGGCAAGGGTGGCTACTTTGAATAATCTCAAATAGAAAATATAGTTTGGTTTGTTTAACACTTAAAACAAATATATTACTACATGATTCCATATGTGTTATTTCATAGTTTGATGTCTTCACTTTTCTACAATGTAGAAAATAGTACAAATAAAGAAAAACCCTTGAGTAGGTGTGTCTAAACTTTTGACTGATACTGTAATTCCCAGAATCATTGTAATGCGGCAGGTGTAGCAGATTTGAAATCTATCCAGCACTTGTCAATAAATGTTTTTATATTCATTGTTCTGGCCACAAATTGGGGTTCTCTTTTTTAACCACACAATCATGTGGTCATAACCATATTCAATGGAAATGTTTTCTAATGGAATAATAATTCTTCTCACATCCCGCTCCTGAGTAAGGGTAGCCAATGTCTGCTGCTGCAGGCTTTTGTGTCAAGTGTTGCTGCAGTAGGACTATCCATTGTGGGGGATTAAACATATTGGGTTTCCCTACACAATCATATTAGCCTATATATCTTTGTAGAGTGTGTGTGGCACTCGCTTTTGTCAGTCTCATTAGTGAAGTGCTGAGCTTTATCATTTCTGGCCTCACGCTGTGAGAAATGGAAATAACTGGGTCTGGAGTGTGAAATCACCTCTTATTTTAAAAGGTACATATCTCCCTGTCAGATTGGCCACCTTTTTAGCTGACAAAATAAATGTTTAGCTCAATGAGTCAGTGGATTCTCCTCCTGTTTCCTTCACATCCCTTTCTGCTGGGGCACCAGGCAAGTAGCAAAGATGTAATGAAGGGGACTGATTTTAATTCCCCCCCCCCCCCACCCCCCCGTTTTCCACAATGGCTAGGTTTCCATCCAATTGGTGACAGATTTTCATGCACTTATTCTAAAATCTGCATAAAGAAAACATGCACTTTCCCACCAGTGGTGTGTTTCCACCAAACTGACTTGTTGCGGATATAAAGCATTGCGCGATGATTTAGTGCATAGAAGGTACTTTTGTTGCGTAAGTTATGTCCTGAATAAAAATCAAAAGTTCAATGTATTTCCATTGCATTTTCAACACTATCTATTTTAGTTTTGTCACAAACTGTTGTGTTAAATAGCATATATGCACTCTGGTCTTGGCACATATGTTCTAGCCAACAGCTCTCAAATAGTACCGGTAGGCTAGCCTACATCGGGAATTATTATGATAATTTTGATTTGTCAAATGGCAGCTGATCATCGTGTCACCAAAATAATTTCCTCTATTGGAAAGGAGCATCATGCTCATCACTGTGGACTTTCATCACCCTGTGAAGTGACTCATAACTTATTTCATCTTTAGTGGGAGGACCTGACAACATATCTTCACGTGACTCCAAGTTTACCTTAATATGATGGTTATTATATCAATATTTGAGCATTAAGGCATTCCCAATGCCATTTCTCGCCTAATTAACTAAAAGATCCCACCATGTTGAAGGACAACATTCTGTCGACATTTTATTAAATTGTACTGACATTTCTTGTTTCCATCAGCCCAGTCTTTTTTTAATACGTCAGATATATAGGGCTCTAAAGTGCAACCAATTTTTCTTTTACTAAATATTTTGCTGTGCGACCAGGAGTTTTATTTTGGGTGTACTGTGAGACTAGGAAGGAAAATCTCAGATTTTATAATTGTTGTAATGATGAGGCTTTGCTGTTTCATTATTTTTTCTCCGAGTGCACTAGGAAAAAAAAGTGCAGATTCAATATATTCATAAACCATGTGTGCTGTTCTAAAACTACTTGCGTGTCGTTAACTGTTTGTTTATACTTCAGTAATGTTACCTCATTGGCTGGCTGGCTGGCTGGCTAGCTAACAACCTGGTACATCTACCAGCATATGCAAACATTTGGGGGCACAGAAAGAAAGCAAAAGGTATAGCTTGTTCTTCCGGAGACCAATGATCATAGACATGAATATAAAATGCGTTCCCATCACAAACCTGACATTTACATTTTTTCTATGTAATGTATCTCAATAGGAAAATAGTCATTTTTACATAATATAGAAACCTAATATTCCACAAATGACTTACTAATTTCTGTGACAGGTATTCATATTAACAATTTACCTTTCCTAATAAACTAATGTATTTCAAATCAAAGTTTATTTGTCAGGTGCGCCGAATACAACCTTACAGTGAAATTCTTCCTTACAGGCCCTAACCAACAGTGCAATTTAAGTAAAAAAAATAGGTATTAGGTGAACAATAGATAAGTAAAGAAATAAAAAAACAGTGAAGGATAACAGCGAGGCTATATACCGGCACAGGTTAGTCGGGCTAATTGAGGTAGTATGTACGTGTAGGTATGGTTAAAGTGATAACCATACCTACATACAGTGCCTTGCGAAAGTATTCGGCCCCCTTGAACTTTGCGACCTTTTGCCACATTTCAGGCTTAAAACATAAAGATATAAAACTGTATTTTTTTGTGAAGATTCAACAACAAGTGGGACACAATCATGAAGTGGAACGACATTTATTGGATATTTCAAACTTTTTTAACAAATCAAAAACTGAAAAATTGGGCGTGCAAAATTATTCAGCCCCTTTACTTTCAGTGCAGCAAACTCTCTCCAGAAGTTCAGTGAGGATCTCTGAATGATCCAATGTTGACCTAAATGACTAATGATGATAAATACAATCCACCTGTGTGTAATCAAGTCTCCGTATAAATGAACCTGCACTGTGATAGTCTCAGAGGTCCGTTAACCTTTCTGATCTCCCCATCCCGGATCCGGGTTCGTGAATACAGACTCAAGCTCATTACCATAACGCAACGTTAACTATTCATGAAAATCGCAAATGAAATGAAATAAATATGCTAGCTCTCAAGCTTAGCCTTTTGTTAACAACACTGTCATCTCAGATTTTCAAAATATGCTTCTCAACCATTGCAAAACAAGCATTTGTGTAACAGTATTGATGGCTAACGTAGCATTTAGCATTAGCATTCAGCTGGCAACATTTACACAAAAAAACAAAAGCATTCCAAAAAATAATTTACCTTTGAAGAACTTCAGATGTTTTCAATGAGGAGACTCTCAGATAGCAAATGTTCAGTTTTTCCTGAAAGATTATTTGTTTAGGACAAATCGCTCCGTTTTCTGCGTCACGTTTAGCTATGAAAAAACCCCTGTATCCAGGATTGTGTAAATCTATCAGCAAGCTCATTAGCATAACACAACATTAACTATTTATGAAAATCGCAAATGAAATGAAATAAATATGCCATCTCTCAAGCTTAGCCTTTTGTAAACAACACTGTCATCTCAGATTTTCAAAATATGCTTCTCAACCATAGGAAAACAATAATTTGTGTAAAAGTAGCTAGCTAGAGTTAGCATTTCGCGTTAGCATTTCGCGTTAGCATTAGCGTTAGCATCCAGCACGCAACATTAACAAAAACATAAAAGCCTTCAAATAAAATCATTTACCTTTGAAGAACTTCTGATGTTTTCAATGAGGATACTCTCAGTTAGATAGCAGATGCTCAGTTTTTCCAAAAAGATTCCTTGTGTATTAGAAATAGCTCCGTTTTATACATCACATTTGGCTACCAAAAAAAATCCGAAAATTCAGTCCTCAAAACGCGAACTTTTTTCCAAATTAACTCCATAATATCGACTGAAAACATGGCAAACGTTGTTTAGAATCAATCATCAAGGTGTTTTTCACATATCTCTTCATTGATACATCGTTCTTGGACACATGCTTTCTCCCCTGAATCAAATGGTAAAGTAGAAGCAGCTGGCAATTGCGCACCGAATTCGACGCAGGACACCAGGCGGACACTTGGAAAATGTAGTCTCTTATGGTCAATCTTCCAATGATATGCCTACAAATACATCACAATGCTGCTAAGACCTTGGGCGAACGACAGAAAGTGTAGGCTCATTCGTTGCGCAATCACAGCCATATAAGGAGAGAATGGAAAACAGAGCTTCAGAAATTCTGCTAATTCCTGGGTGATGCATCATCTTGGTTTCGCCTGTAGAATGAGTTCTGGGGCACTTACAGACAAAATCTTTGCAGATTCTGAAACTTCAGAGTGTTTTCTTTCCAAAACTTTCCAAAAATATGCATAGTCGTGACAAAATATCGCGCTTAAAACGGGAACGTTTTTTATCCAAAAATGAAATAGCGCCCCTAGAGCTCTAACAGGTTAAAAGCGCAGAGAGCATCATGAAGAACAAGGAACACACCAGGCAGGTCCGAGATACTGTTGTGAAGAAGTTTAAAGCCGGATTTGGATACAAAAAGATTTCCCAAGCTTTAAACATCCCAAGGAACACTGTGCAAGCGATAATATTGAAATGGAAGGAGTATCAGACCACTGCAAATCTACCAAGACCTGGCCGTCCCTCTAAACTTTCAGCTCATACAAGGAGAAGACTGATCAGCGATGCAGCCAAGAGGCCCATGATCACTCTGGATGAACTGCAGAGATCTACAGCTGAGGTGGGAGACTCTGTCCATAGGACAACAATCAGACGTATATTGCACAAATCTGGCCTTTATGGAAGAGTGGCAAGAAGAAAGCCATTTCTTAAAGATATCCATAAAAAGTGTCGTCTAAAGTTTGCCACAAGCCACCTGGGAGACACACAAACCATGTGGAAGAAGGTGCTCTGGTCAGATGAAACCAAAATTGAACTTTTTGGCAACAATGCAAAACTTTATGTTTGGCGTAAAAGCAACACAGCTGAACACACCATCCCACTGTCAGAGACTGAATTTTTTTCCCATTCCTCCTTGCAAAACAGCTCGAGCTCAGTGAGGTTGGATGGAGAGCATTTGTGAACAGCAGTTTTCAGTTCTTTCCACAGATTCTCGATTGGATTCAGGTCTGGACTTTGACTTGGCCATTCTAACACCTGGATATGTTTATTTTTGAACCATTCCATTGTAGATTTTGCTTTATGTTTTGGATCATTGTCTTGTTGGAAGACAAATCTCCGTCCCAGTCTCAGGTCTTTTGCAGACTCCATCAGGTTTTCTTCCAGAATGGTCCTGTATTTGGCTCCATCCATCTTCCCATCAATTTTAACCATCTTCCCTGTCCCTGCTGAAGAAAAGCAGGCCCAAACCATGATGCTGCCACCACCATGTTTGACAGTGGGATGGTGTGTTCAGCTGTGTTGCTTTTACGCCAAACATAACGTTTTGCATTGTTGCCAAAAAGTTCAATTTTGGTTTCATCTGACCAGAGCACCTTTTTCCACATGTTTGGTGTGTCTCCCAGGTGGCTTGTGGCAAACTTTAAACGACACTTTTTATGGATATCTTTAAGAAATGGCTTTCTTCTTGCCACTCTTACATAAAGGCCAGATTTGTGCAATATACGATTGTTGTCCTATGGACAGAGTCTCCCACCTCAGTTGTAGATCTCTGCAGTTCATCCAGGGTGATCATGGGCCTCTTGGCTGCATCTCTGATCAGTCTTCTCCTTGTATGAGCTGAAAGTTTAGAGGGACGGCCAGGTCTTGGTAGATTTGCAGTGGTCTGATACTCCTTCCATTTCAATATTATTGCTTGCACAGTGCTCCTTGGGATGTTTAAAGCTTGGGAAATCTTTTTGTATCCAAATCCGGCTTTAAACTTCTTCACAACAGTATCTCGGACCTGCCTGGTGTGTTCCTTGTTCTTCATGATGCTCTCTGCGCTTTTAACGGACTTCTGAGACTATCACAGTGCAGGTGCATTTATACGGAGACTTGATTACACACAGGTGGATTGTATTTATCATCATTAGTCATTTAGGTCAACATTGGATCATTCAGAGATCTTCACTTAACTTCTGGAGAGAGTTTGCTGCTCAAAGTAAAGGGGTTGAATAATTTTGCTCGCCCAATTTTTCAGTTTTTGATTTGTTAAAGTTTGAAATATCCAATAAATGTCGTTCCACTTCATGATTGTGTCCCACTTGTTGTTGATTCTTCACAAAAAAATACAGTTTTATATCTTTATGTTTGAAGCCTGAAATGTGGCAAAAGGTCACAAAGTTCAAGGGGGCCGAATACTTTCGCAAGGCACTGTAACTAATTAATATAGGCCCAATAAAGGCTGTATATCAATTAAAAATGATATGTTTTTAAATAGGTCTTTTCTGGTGCTCCTAACTTGTATTTGGAGCCCTAGTCAGGTAATTAATCTGCATGACATGGTTGGATGGAAACCTGGGTAGTGAGGTGTTTAAAAAAATATATATATTAACCAGCCACTCATCAGTCCACTGCACTGACTCAATGTGAGACATTTCACACGACTGGAGTCTGATGCAACACAAGTTCCTCTTCTTTATCTGGTATTGTATATCTTAATATGGTGTGTGTTGGTTGAGCTGCGGTGACCTGGCTGCTGCAAACTAGCATGTGGTGTGAGATGCTGTGCCAGTGGTTACAAATTACCCCACCTCATCTTGTCATATATAACACCAAATACCAGAACAAAACAGTTTCGTATCAAGTCATTTTTCTTATTGAGTGATTTTGGCTTCATTGAAAATAAATATATCAGCACAGATCCACTACAGAGCGAAATATAGCAGTTTCATTGACATATTATAGTTGAGGCCCTAATACATTTTAGCTAATGCTTAAATTCACTAATTGGAATGCACACACCATCTACACACAAGTCCATAGGTGACTCTTTACAATGTCACACTCAGAGCTGCATACCCTTACTTCCCTGGGAGCCTAATGGACCACTCTTTAGGACAGTTTAAATGATGACCCAATTAAGATGCGGGTCTCTTCACAGTGGATCACTGCCACATGTGGACAGAGGGCTGTCGACTGGAGCCTTGGCAGGGTGACTGTCTGAAGCACTGGTGCCGTCCCATGGATGATACGTAGTCTGACTCTAAAGGCAGTCAGTCAAGTACACGGTGCATAGCCCAAGAGTCAGTGAACTTAACACAGTTTTGATGAGGTTAAATCAACCCATTGTGTGGTATCTTAATAAACACATTTGAAAACTCATGTAGGCTAGGCCCAATAGCCTACATTTTTACCAGTATTGCTGGTGATTAGTAAATACAATACCTGGCGTACTTTCTCTGGAGAATGTCTTGCTAAAATGTTATCATAGAAGGCCACTTCTGAGGTGACCTGGTATTTGCAGCATAGGTTCATCAACCCTGGAGACTGTCAGACGCTATAGTCTTTAATTCTCATGTGCATTTAGAGGTGCTTAACTTAGCACTTTGTAGAATGCCATGAAGAGGGAGAGCAACGCAACCAGCAGCAGACTCATTCACGCATCTGTACAACAGAGGCTTATTCATAAACAATGGCGGCAGTGGTGGGATTAATGTTTCACACGAACAACTGCATAACGAAGACGCCAGGAGGCCTAATGTCGCTCTCCCCACCTCGGAGAACGCCAGCCCAGTGCCTGAGCTAAAACAAACAGGGTACCTCGAAACAAGCTGCTGATTTTGTTTCCATGAAGATTAGAGGATTTAGTCATAACCCCCCCCCCCCCCCACAGAAAAACCACCAGATAAGCAGTTGGTCATGAAAATGTCTCTTGCTGAAGTGCTAATTGGGCACCCACGCTTCCTAATTGCCTTTTTTGAAAGTTGGCACTGGTGGAATTCTTAATTGCACGAGGATAATGTTACATACCTATCCCCTTGCTGAGACGCAGCCGCTTATCTTTAGAGCCAAATACTACAGTTCTTTTTTTTATAACAATACACACTTTAATTTTAAAAAAAGTCTCAGTAATTACACAGATTTGCTGAGTGGTGATCCCAACAATTAGAATTAGCTTGGCCCTTTGAGAACCTTATTAATGTAGCCTAATTTCCTTGGCCTAAGCTTTTGAAATTGCTGCAATGCTGAAAAGCCACAAGACACCACTCTAAAACTAAATGCCGGGATGGTGGTTGACAGTCCTCTCGGTTGTAGCTACATTCTTATGTTTTTGTCGTCTTGCAAACTAAATGCATACATCTGTGCAATAATGGTAATGTTCATATTTTGTCAAACACTGCATTGATAAGGCATACAGTTTCCATGCATTTTCTACATGTTATGCAATGTTCTGTCATGTCCCTCCATACCCACACTGGCCTGCCTTTTTATCTCCTGCATCCTGTTTCCAAGACTTCTGAGCTTCTCATTGTGGCCTCCACAGGCTCTTCAGGCATTCTACAATAGTTTGGGATTTTATTTTTTATCATTCCTTTTCAGAACTTTTACTCTCCATTGTCACAGAACAAACACAGTTAGCTACTGAATATTTTACCTAACTATGACTAATCAAACGTATGACTACACTGAAACACTTCCTCTGAGTTTGAGAGCGAGAGAACAACCCTCAGGGTGTTCTTCCCTCATTAGCCCGTTGTCAATTAAATCAGATGGGACATGATTACTAGTCATTTTTGGAGGGGGAGCAAAGCCCTTGGAACTCTAATAGCCCACTGATTTTAAATGGGTCAAAAGCTCTGGGTAGGTTTGTCTTATTCCAGGGAATCTGATTAGCAACCATAAGGTTGTATATTTGTTTCCCGTGTGGTTACTGTGATGGATATGGGGCAACATTCAGACTGGGCTCTAAAGACTTCACCCTCCATCAGTGTCAATTAGTGACAATTATGCCAATGTATGTTGTATGAATTAATGTGAGTAAAAAAACAAATGTCCCTTGCTGGAAATTAAAAGTTGATTGTTGACTATGGGCGGTGTGTTCAAGACTATACTGCTTGATGTGATCTGGATGACTGTGTGATCACCCTCTCTGTAGGCAATGTGAGCAAGACCTTTTAAACAGGTCAACATTCACAAGGTTGCGGGGCCAGACAGATTACCAGGAAGTGTCCTCTGAGCATGCGCGGACCAACTGACATTTTCAACCTCTCCCTGACCAAGTCTGTAAGAACCACATGTTTCAAACAGACCACCATAGTCCCTGTGCCCAATAAAGCAACGATGACATACCTAAATGACGACCGCCCCATAGCACTCATGTCGGTAACCGTGAAGTGCTTTGAAAGGCTGGTCATGACTCGCATCAACACCTTCATCCCGGAAACCCTAGAGCCACTCCAATTCGCATACCGCCCCAACAGATCCAGAGATGACATAATTTCAATCACACTCCACACTGCCCTTTCCCACCTGGACAAAAGGAACACCTATATGAGAATGCTGTTCATTGACTACATCTCAGCGTTCAACACCATAGTGCCCACAAAGATCATCACGAAGCTAAGGACCCTGGGACTAAACACCTCCCTCTGCAACTGGATCCTGTACTACCTGATGGGCCACCCCCAGTTGGTAAGGGTAGGTAACACATCTGCCACACTGATCTTCAACACTGGGGCACCTCAGGGGTACCTCAAAGAGTCAATATTTGCAGTGTTGACCCTTCTTTTTCAAGACCTCTGCAATCTGCCCTGGCATGCTGTCAATTAAAATATCAATGTTTTGTTCCCCGAGCCACTTATCACTTTTGCCTTATGGCAAGGTGGTCCATCATGCTGGAAAAGGCATTGTTCGTCACCAAACTGTTCCTGGATGGTTGGGAGAAGTTGCTCTCGGAAGATGTGTTGGTACCATTCTTTATTCATGGCTGTGTTCTTAGGCAAAACTGTGAGTGAGACCACTCCCTTGGCTGAGAAGCAACCCCACACATGAATGATGTCAGGATGCTTTACTGTTGGCATGACACAGGACTGATGGTAGCGCTCACCTTGTCTTCTCCGGACAAGCTTTTTTCCGGATCCCCAAACAATCGGAAAGGGGATTCATCAGAGAAAATGACTTTACCCCAGTCCTCAGCAGTCCAATCCCTGTACCTTTTGCAGAATATCAGTCTGTCCCTGATGGTTTTCCTAGAGAGAAGTGGTTTCTTTGCTGCCCTTCTTGACAGCAGGCCATAATCAAAGTCTTCGCCTCACTGTGCGTGCAGATGCACTCACACCTGCCTGCTGCCATTCCTGAGCAAGCTCTGTACTGGTGGTGCCCCGATCCCGCAGCTGAATCAACTTTAGGAGACGGTCCTGGCGCTTGCTGGACTTTCTTGGACGCCCTGAAGCCTTCTTCACAACAATTGAACTGCTCTCCTTGAAGTTCTTGATGATCCAATAAACGGTTGATTTAGGTGCAATCTTACTGGCAGCAATATCCTTGTCTGTGAAGCCCTTTTTGTGCAAAGCAATGATGACTGCACGTGTTTCCTTGCAGGTAACCATTGTTGACAGAGGAAGAACAATGATTCCAAGCACCACCCTCCTTTTGAAGCTTCCAGTCTGTTATTCGAACTCAATCAGTATGGAGTGAGCTCCAGCCTTGTCCTCGTCAACAATCACACCTGTGTTAACGAGAGAATCACTGACATGTCAGCTGGTCCTTTTGTGGCAGGGCTGAAATGCAGTGGGGGAAAAAAATTGGATTCAGTTCATTTGCATGGCAAAAAGGGACTTTGCAATGAATTGCAATTCATCTGATCATTCTGGAGTATATGCAAATTGTCATCATGCAGACTTTGAAAATTCATATGTCATTCTCAACTTTTGGCCACGACTGTACATCAATCAAATAAATAATGAAATGAATGTTAGCAGGCAATATTAACTAAATATGCGGATGTAAAAATATATACTTGTGTATTGATTTTAAGAAAGGCATTGATGTTTTATGGTTAGGTACAAATTGGTGCAATGGCAGTGCATTTTTTTCACGAATGCACTTGTTTAATCACCAGTTAGTTGAAGTAGGCTGTGATTCAATGATAATTTAACAGGCAACGCAGGACAAGCTAGTTAACTACACATGGTTGATGATATTACTAGTTTAACTAGTGACTATGTTAAGATTTTTTTACAAGTTTTACAAAGTTATAAGTTTAATGATAGCTAACACTTTACCTTGGCTTCTTGCTGCACTCGCATAACAGGTAGTCAGCCTGCCACGCAGTCTCCGCGTGGAGTGCAATGTAATCGGCAATAATCAGTGTCCAAAAATACCGATTGTTATGAAACTCGAAATCGGCCCTAATTAATCAGCCATTCCGATTAATTGGTTGACCTCTACTACAGAGGGTAGTGCATACAGCCCAGTACATCACTGGAGCCAAATTTCCTGCCATTTAGGACCTACAGTGCCTTGCGAAAGTATTCGGCCCCCTTGAACTTTGCGACCTTTTGCCACATTTCAGGCTTCAAACATAAAGATATAAAACTTTATTTTTTTGTGAAGAATCAACAACAAGTGGGACACAATCATGAAGTGGAACGACATTTATTTGATATTTCAAACTTTTTTTAACAAATCAAAAACTGAAAAATTGGACGTGCAAAATTATTCAGCCCCTTTACTTTCAGTGCAGCAAACTCTCTCCAGAAGTTCAGTGAGGATCTCCGAATGATCCAATGTTGACCTAAATGACTAATGATGATAAATACAATCCACCTGTGTGTAATCAAGTCTCCGTATAAATGCACCTGCACTGTGATAGTCTCAGAGGTCCGTTAAAAGCGCAGAGAGCATTATGAAGAACAAGGAACACACCAGGCAGGTCCGAGATACTGTTGTGAAGAAGTTTAAAGCCGGATTTGGATACAAAAAGATTTCCCAAGCTTTAAACATCCCAAGGAGCACTGTGCAAGCGATAATATTGAAATGGAAGGAGTATCAGACCACTGCAAATCTACCAAGACCTGGCCGTCCCTCTAAACTTTCAGCTCATACAAGGAGAAGACTGATCAGAGATGCAGCCAAGAGGCCCATGATCACTCTGGATGAACTGCAGAGATCTACAGCTGAGGTGGGAGACTCTGTCCATAGGACAACAATCAGTCGTATATAGCACAAATCTGGCCTTTATGGAAGAGTGGCAAGAAGAAAGCCATTTCTTAACGATATCCATAAAAAGTGTTGTTTGAAGTTTGCCACAAGCCACCTGGGAGACACCAAACATGTGGAAGAAGGTGCTCTGGTCAGATGAAACCAAAATTGAACTTTTTGGCAACAATGCAAAACGTTATGTTTGGCGTAAAAGCAACACAGCTGAACACACCATCCCCACTGTCAAACATGGTGGTGGCAGCATCATGGTTTGGGCCTGCTTTTCTTCAGCAGGGACAGGGAAGATGGTTAAAATTGATGGGAAGATGGATGGAGCCAAATACAGGACTGAATGGCACGACAATGGGCCTTAGCTTATGCCTGCCCATACCATAACCCCACCGCCACCATTGGGAACTTTGTTCACAGCCACGACATAAGCAAACCGCTCGCCCACATGACGCCATACACGCTGTCTGCCATCTGCCTGGTACAGTTGAAACTGGGATTAATCTGTGAAGAGCACCCTCTCCAGCGTGCCATTGGCTATCAAAGGTGAGCATTTGCCCTCTGAAGTCTGTTACGATGCCAAACTCCAGGTCAAGACCCTGGTGAGGATGACGAGCACGCAGATGAGCTTCCCTGATACTGTTTCTGACAGTTTATGCAGAAATTCTTTGGTTGTGCAAACCCAGTTTCATCAGGTGTCTGGGTGACTGACGATCCCGCAGGTCAAGAAGCCGGATGTGAAGGTCCTGGGCTGGCGTGGTTACATGTTGTGAGGCCAGTTGGCCGTACTGACAGATTCTCTTAAGCCGCCTTCACCATTGTTTATGGTAGAGAAATCAACATTAAATCCTCTGGCAACAGCTCTGATGGACATTCCTGCAGGCCGCATGCTAATTGCACAATCCCTCAACTTGAGACATCTGTGGCATTGTTGTGTGACACAACTGAACATTTTAGTGGCCTTCTATAGTCTCCAGTACAAGGTCAACTTGTGTAATGATCATGCTGTTTATTCAGCTCCTTGATATGCCACACCTGTCAGGTGGATGAATTCTTGGCAAAGGATAAATGCTCACCTAACAGGGATGTAAATACTTTTTGTGCATATGGAACATTTCTGAAATACTTTATTTCATCTTATGAAACATGGGACCAACGCTTTACATGTTGCGTTTTTATATTTTGTTCTGTTTTCGCTCGTTAGCATTTAACTAACCGAATCTGATATCGCTATTAGTTTGTGCCAATTTTGTTAGAATTCTGGTAATCGAGGCCCGAGGGGCTTTTTTTTGGGGGGCCTTTTTTAGCGCCCCGTGTGTGCGATTACGGTATTACCGAGGACGGTATGACAATATGAAAATCTGGCTATTGTCCAAGCCTAGTGTGCCCCTTTTTTATAAAAATAAATCATGAAATGCATGCTGGTAGCCTACATACGTTTCATACGTGTAGCTGTGTTGTCGGCCAATCAAAACAGCGATATAGTCAGAAGATCCCTGTGTAGCATGGGAAGTGGGAGATTTCTAATAAATACCAAATGGAATTTTAAATTGTAATTAAGTTGGCTAAATGAGGAGTAGGCTGGAGTTGTTGTAGACATTGTTGTCGACATTGGCTGAGGAGTGCAGCAAAATAGCCTTGCTACTTTAGCTAGCTAGTTGATTAATTTAGCTGACTACTGTAGCTTTACTATTTTATTTTTATTTAACCATTATTTAACTAGGCAAGTCAATGATTTGATGCAGTCAAGACGGGCACTCTACTTCCATGCCACACACCGGCCCCTACTCCTCTCTCGCCCCTCCCCCCCACCCTTGTGCTGCATTTTGCTTGTTTCAGCAGATCGGCTCTCGAGTTGCAGGAGCAATTCTCCATTGAAGTTTACCCCCCCGCCCCCCCAGTTTTTCTTCTTCTTTAAAACGCATGTATTTCAATTATCTGAATATATCCCAAAAAAATCACTAATTTCAAATGCCCATCCCTAGTGTGCGTCAAACAAGTCCGTGTGCTGTCACTCTCTCGCTCTGACAGAGGGTAGCAAGCTGTGACATTCCATGTGTGAAGAAAAATAGAGCATTTTCACAGCTGCTCCCTTTTTCCCTACTGGAAAGAAAAAACAAAAAAATTGGTTAGAGACAAGTTGAAGGGTCTGGTTAGTGCATAAATCCATGCAGTGTTTTGAAGCTGTGGCATTTTGTACATTTACCTAAATAATCCCGGGGTTTGTAACCAATACAGAATTTCAGGGTGGGTGTGTTTTGAACCATGCACACCGCTAGCTTCAGGTGTGGTTGTATGTAAGCTGTTCACATAAGCACCCGGAGGTCATGGGATTATGTGTGTTGTTGCCATGCAACCTCACTCGTGTGATACCACTCCTTACCCCCACTGCCCCACTTCTCATTAAACCTATAGGCTGCGTGCTCATGATGCGTGGCTTTATTTTAGGCTCCAGAGGGCGAGGGAAATGGAGAGAGATTCATCCTTTCTGCTTGGCTTGAAGATGCAGACGGACTCAGCCTCCTCATCCTGTATGACAAACCTCTTCCCTCAGTGTTTAGACGATTTAAGGAAACTGGACAACTGATCAGAATATTTTTTTAAATCACTTAGCATCACTTCCAGCATATTATGTGAGGTCCATTCCAGTAGCCATCTTCCTCCTTTGGTTGCTGCTTACTGACCCTAGAGTGCGGAGATGACTTTATCTGGGTGGCAGGTTCATAGCATAGCACAGATGGATTTAGAGTTGTGTTTGCATTGCTTTCCGCACCGGAGCACTCAGACCCTAGTCACTCCAACTCAACGTTTTCCTCGGCAGCAGAACAATCAGCATCAGTGGAGCGGGAACTCCTTGTGAGAGAGCGGGACAGACCAGGAGATGCAGCAGAGAGCAAACTCCACGTAAGTGTGGCACCTAGCCATCCAGCCCTCCTTACTTTCCTAACAGGCTGGTAGGACAGGAGACTGAGGTGCATGATTATACACAATCTCTTTTCTCTCTCTTTGTTATTCATCTCTACCAGACAGAGTAGGGTTCTTGGAATTACCCATACCTTATTCCCCTAAATATAATTTGTAAGGCTTTGCTTTTTGTTTGGGTGAGTTAATGCTATGATTCTATATTTCATTGATCGATTGTTGGAGTCCACATTAATTGGCTCCATTGATGTAGACAAATTGCGATCTATATAATGATGTAGCATATGTTCCCTAGGTTCTCCTCCTGTACTTACAACTTGATGCTCCTTTGAGTTTTTCTAGTCTTCATTCATATTATGACAAGCTACATTATCCCCATCTCATTTGAATAGGGCTCCAAATATCACATTTTTGTTTTTAGAAAATTGCACATGAAAACTTTTAACACTTTTATTTTACATTGGAATAAAGCAAACTCCTAATTCAAATTGATGACCACTAAATAAAACAGTTGATGAAGTTTAATATAAATTGAAATAGGCAATGTTAGAGATTGGATGATAAACCAAATATTATTGACACTGACCATATCAATCACTTATTGCAGGCATTTTGCTCAGCTCTAGGCTATATGTTTGCTAGACCTTGTGGGTACCAGTTAAGGAGGACAATCCCATTCGTGATGGGAAAGCGTGATTGGCTTGTTTCCCCTCATGACCGCTGGCAGCTCAGCTGAGGCACATCGCTGATCTAAAGTGGTGCAGTTTCATTACTTGTTGACGCTGATAAGGAGTGACTTGACATCTTCTGAGATATTTTAGCATGGTGGCATCCATTGTGAGAGGATGAAGGGGGAAAAACAGGAGAGGGAATGCACACGAGAACTAGAGCCAGAGAGAAATGGTAATTCCTCAATCGAACATCAACAAGCTGAGTCTGCCCTCTCAGCCCTAGAGATGTAGCCCTTGGAAATCGAGAGGTCCCTGTCCCTCTCTCCTTCCTGCCCTCCACTCCATCCGTCCAGGGCTAACTAGAGGTCATGTCCTGAATGCTCAAACACAGATGCATTTCTGATTCATCCATTTGATTTGAGGAGCCTGGTGAAAGGGAAAAGACAGTACATGGTATATAGATAGGCTATTGGCTTGTTTCCCTTGGCACAATTTGAGGGTTTAAGCTGTGAAATGCTTTCCCAAAAAATGATTTTGAAACCTCTTCCTTCAAAGTGGCTATTTTGAACTACAAATAATATCATTGTGTAAGTCCATCTGTAGAGGAATCTCACATTGGTCCTGACAAATAATGTTTTCAGTGAGTAGTCTAATGAAATCGGGTAGCCTAAATGCAAGTTTTTTACATGGCCATATTTGATGTGAAAATATAAGCTAGGTCGGTCTATACCTAAAACATTTAGCCAGAGGTGAACCTTGATGTACCTCACTAAAGCTGCATGTGACTAGACACCATCTCAGCAGCTCCGGAGGGAGGTAGTTTTTTTATGAAAAATTACAGTTCTCAGCCTGTAGCCTCCTGTGGCAGAAACCCTTCCACAGGTTCAGTCCAAATGGAACACTCTGAATGGTCTGAAAATTGCTATGGTGAACGTCAGCACCCTGGGAATCTAATGCAATAGTCTGTTTGTTCTATATAGATTTCAGAAATACTTTTGAGAGAATTGCAGGGTTTCAGCTTGTTCATATTTCCCTGAATACTCTTGCACATTGGTTTCATAGGTGAAAACTGTTATTCTTCACTCAGCTAATTGAGGAAAAAACATTTTGTATTGGTTAATCCTCTCAGGATACACTGTAGCGTACTGGCTATATGCGATACACACTGACTCAAACGGAGGATTTTAAATAATTTGCTTGCTATGTTTCCTTCCGAAACTGTCAAGACACGTCATTACAGCAGCCACTAACTCTGCCCGCACTATGCTGTGTGCGAGCTCTCTGTGGTTTTCAGATAGAAGCCTCCCATCTAGTCCTCAACACTAAATCTACCCAACTCTCTTCCTCTTTCTCATGAGCGGTGTGAATTTCTGACTTTGCATTAAATTAGTCTTGCTTTTTCACTTCGTGCCAGCTGCATATGTCACATGCTGGTAATGGAGGCCCTCTTCTATCATGTTGTTGAAGTAAAGGGGCCTCTGTTGCCTGCTGTCATGTGATGTAACTCCCTGTACCTGTGCTTCCTGTGAGAAAGGGGTGCCTAGACTGCGAGGAGAGTGCCTGCTTCCACTGTGTGGGTGGGTGGAGGTTTGTTTTGCTTTTACCTAGCCTATTAGGTGAAGGACAGTCATGTTTGCATGACCAGTCAGTTTTATTGTTGACAAGTTTAGTTTGTTCTTTTAGTTCACAGTATGTAGGATACAGAGCAGCCTTATTTTAGGCTTATTTTTTTTTTTTAATTTTTTTTTAAAGAGTAGTGCTTAAGGGTTAAACTAGTAGCTGCCAGTAGGAACAGCCAGAGCAGAGCTTCATTGTGCTGCTCTTGATTCATGCACTGACACAACGAGGCATTCCTCAGGCTGATAAAACCAGCGTGTCCTATCGCTGCTGTCATGGTTTATGTTCATACCCCATTCATCACAACACCCTGGCTAACCCCGGCCTCCCCCATCCTCCAAAACGCTCTAACTTACACCTATATAAAAAAATAAGCTTGTGCATTAGTGAGGACTGCATTGTCATAGGGTGTAACTACTTAATTTTTATAAAACATTGCTTAGTTTCCATGGTTTTGTTGCTTTGAAAATAACTATGCAGTAGCTTGAGTAACTTCTAGCTGGTTACTGCACATAGGTTGGTGGAATATTTATAGACATTTTTAATTTTAAGTATGGCAAATAGAAAGTGTTTCTACGCGCTCATCTCTCAATGAATTACTTGAGCGGACACGATTTCCTAGTATGAAGTTAACCGAAGTTCCTCCTTGATTAAAAAAAAAAAAAGGTTATTCTATTATTGTTCTAGTCAGTTTCAGACGTGGTGGGAGTGGAACACTTATGACGGGTGTTGCAATGAAAAATATGACAAGCATCGGTCTAACACTATAAAAAGGAACACTGAAATTATTCAATAATAATCTAATATTAGCAAGAGTTGCACTTTTAGAATGTATGCAAGAAAATTAGCCCCAAAAACATTCGCACCTTGGCCCCTAGGCTAATCAGCCATCTTTCTACTCACGCAGCCACCATCGGACACCATCGTGACTATAACAGCTATACAGGCAGTTCTGATCTAAGGCAATTAAATTCTCTCCAGTGCAACTACAATGTAGTTTAGCAAACCTGGACGTCTGTCCAAGCCACAGCTGGCCAGTACAGCTCCGCTCAGGAAGAAAGACACAGTCATGGGGAGTTTCACTGTAGGAACCCACCTGCCTTAGCATTAACACTCCACTCCCTGTGAATCTGCACAGCAGCACTGAGATTACTGTGGACCTTTTTTATAGAGCAATCCTTTGACCCTATCCTCACTGGAAGGTTTAATAAGGAAGTCAATCCATGCACAGCTCTCGCTCTCTGCTTCCTCTGGATGGAACCCCCACTGTCTTCTGGCCTGTAAAATATGATGAGAGGATGCTCTGTGCACATATCTCATGGTGCAGGTAATCCGTGTGTTGGCAAGCCGTGTGTTGTTCCCTTTACAGGCTGAGGGGTTAATAGTTGCTGGATAAATAAATAATGAAAAACAACCGTGACCAACAGTGGAGATGGAGAGGAAAAAAGCCTGGAGCAGCTGCGTCTTTAGTGGAATCACAACCCCGGTTGTGCTGATATTCTTTGACCCCGAGCTACAAAGCAGACTGTGTGCGTAGGCAAACACCAAATGACTCACCTCTGGATCAGACTCTTTCCTCTGCTGTTATTGTGTTGTCGTTGTTTCAGATCGAGACGGCAGGAAATTTGCTCTATGCAAATGTTGGGTGAATAATATGGTTCTCTATACACTAGGAAAGATGCATTTGAAATGAGAATAATCATGAATCAATTTCAGCAGTTCTTTCAGAGTTAGAAATGTACAGTAGGCTTAGGCCTGCTTAGACACTTGATAAACCCATCTTTTCAATATATACACCTTTTTAGTTTAGGCAGATGTGGGAAAGATGCTAAGTGAAGACCTGAACATCCAATTCAACAGCAATACTGTTGGTTCAGGCCAACATGTATCTTCCACCCCACTTTTTGTAGGCATTGTACTATAGTCAGTCTCCATGCTGACTGATATATCCATGCCCCTATATACATGACGGGGTACCAGTACGAGTTAATTGAGATAGATATGTACATAGGTAACGTGACTAGGCAACAGGATAGATAATGAACAGTAGCAGCAGAGTATGTGATGAGTCAAAGGAGTTAGTGCAAAAAGGGTCAATGCAGATGTCAACTATTTAGCAGTCTCTCAATCATACGCTCACTTCTCACATCTGTCTTCCTCAGTCTCTCCATCAAACAAAACCTGCCAGTCTCTTAACCCCCGTCCACAGCACACCTACCCCCACACCAGACTTCATCGCTATCATTTATTCTTTTACAATAGCATACCCCTGCTCCTCTAAACCAGATGGGAGCACTTAAAGTCTTGTTTGAAAATAACTGTGACAACCTATTCACCCCCCCCCCCCTGTTCTGTGGTGTTAGCCCAAAATCTGGGACAATGTGTAAATGTTTCACCCATCTGGCGGGAACGTTAAGTCGGTGACCTGCTGAAACTTTAACCAGTGGTAGAAAAGCTTCTGTTTGACTAAAAAAGCAGCCTGCTTTTAATGGTGCGGCTGAAGCTTAAAAAGCTTTTGTCGTTTACGCTCCGTTCCACTCTCCTCTCGCCTGTTTTAGTGGCTGCTCTATATAGGTAGACTAGAGGGTAAAATCTTGGTGCAGTTTCTTACTAGCTTAATATTTCAGAAGATGTCAATGTAATGTTATGCTCACACTCGCTGTTGACTTGAGAATTGACCCTAGAGTCCTAGACACTCAAACTCAGTGGTGTCTTTTAAATGCATAACGTGAATAGTGGTGATCCCTTCTTGTTTTGGCTAGCATAGTTTGCT
Organism: Oncorhynchus mykiss; assembly: GCF_013265735.2. Lineage (NCBI taxonomy): Eukaryota > Metazoa > Chordata > Actinopteri > Salmoniformes > Salmonidae > Oncorhynchus > Oncorhynchus mykiss. The sequence continues at coordinate 15,855,203 of NC_048570.1, forward strand.
GGCATTTTAGTCTTGTCTAGTCTACATAAAACTAGATAAGAGCATTCTATCAAGTCCAAGAGTAAGGCCGTATACTACGATCTCTGCGAGACCAAGAACCCCAAAACAAAGCCTAGTCCCAAGTCAAGACTATAACATAACAGACCCAGCCGAGTACAGGGTTATTTTGAGCAGCAGACTAGGCATATTTATTTGCCTTGAATCAGTCACAAAGAATCCCTGTGTGGTTGTTAGGGTTTTATGAATGAGGATTAGTAAAGAAATGGTCTAATTTATGAAACTCTTGATTCAGACCTTTTTTTTTTAGGAGACATGGATGAATGAGTGTTAACCACTGAAGGATTACTAATGATGGACCAATGAGTAAAATGTTCATTGAATATGTGACTCCATTGAGTCTGTGTGGGAGTGGATGACTGTAACAAACTGAGAATGGTTTGAGATGTTGGGAACTGAAAGCGTTCATGTGACTGAATGGAATAGCCTTAGCTAATGATGGATGGGGTGAACAATGGAGTGGGTGTTTGGATGAATGTGGTAAGTCAATTTATGAATGACACTTCAGCACAGTTAATCATAAATTCAGTGATTTTATTTTATTTATTATTCATAATGTTTTACAAAGTGAACTTGTAGTGAACTTGCACAGCTATTAGGAAGATTATCACAGAAAAGTGTTCCACTTTTGTTTTGAATAAAAAAGTGTTTGAATCACATTCTGGCTAATGTCACGCTGTGCAACAAGCCTACATAAAGACTGTTACTGTGTGTATGTCCCTCCCCGCTCGAGTTCTCTCAGGTGGTATGCTTCATAGAACACAGCCTTAGTGTTGACAATGTCTCTCAGAGAGAAAAAAGTGTAATATTGCGAGCTGAATACAGAGGGCAAAATGGTGTACATGTAGGCCTAGGTATCCAAGGTTGACGATGCCCGTCCGTCCCTTCCTCCGTTTTAGGTGGTACCATGGGAAGCTGGACCGGACCATTGCTGAGGAGCGGTTGCGGCAGGCCAAGACTCCTGGCAGCTACCTCATCAGGGAGAGTGACCGCCGTCCCGGCTCCTTTGTCCTCTCCTTCCTCAGCTTGACCAGCGTGGTCAACCATTTCAGGTCAGTCAAAGCATGCGCACACACACACACACACACACACACAGAGTTAATTAATTCACAATGCATTAGTCATGACGCAGGTCAATCGCACAGACGCAGAAGTATGTCTCCATGACCTGCATATCGTGGGCTACAAACTTTTTTTTGTAGTCCCATGGTTCTTAAACTTTTTCAGCTCGAGACCCAAACAAGAAATGAACCGCTATCCCTTGACCTATCCCTGTGGGTTACAGATACAGACACAATGAATACTGCACAAACCACTGAGTCTAAGTTTATAGCCTTAGCCACCATGTCTCTAACAGCCTGCATCACAGAACAGAAAGTGAGCCAATGCAGATGTTAGACATAACATTCAGGATCCCATTGCTGGCTCCTTTGGGGCAAGTGTGTGGGTGAAGGTGAGACTTGTCTTTACCAGAGGGGTGCATGGGTGGACGGCCCGGCAACCATGCTTCCGATTACCAGCAGGCAGGACATTACCTCCATCCCCTCATTACCTTTTGGGGCTCAGGTAGCCTAGTGGTTAGAGCGTTTGGCCTGTAACCGAAAGGATGCTGGATTTAATTCCCAAGCTGACAAGGTAAAAATCTGTTCTGCCCCTGAACAAGGCAGTTAACCCGCTGTTCCCCGGTAGGCCGTCATTGTAAATAAGAATTTGTTCTTAACGGACTTGCCTAGTTAAATAAAGGTGTTAAAAAAAAAAATCCCCCCCCTTATCTAAGTATTGTGTCTCCATCAGACATTAGCCCCTGACAACACTACCCACTCGCATCTACTGAAATGTGGAGAAGTAATGACTTTTTCACAGCACTCCTGGTGTGTGAAGTTTTCTGGGTGTCTCCAGTGCTTTGGATGGCTGTGAGAGTGATGTTAGTCAGAACATGCATGCAGCCATCCACAAATAGCAGTTCTGTCTGCCCTATCTTTGCTCTGTGTCCACAATACTGTGGGGCCCTTTTGTAGCTCATTTGGTAGAGCATAGCACTTGTAACGCCAGGGTAAGGGGTTCAATTTCCGGGATGACCCATACGTAAAATGTATGCAAGTCGCTTTGGATAAAAGTGTTTGCTAAATGGCATATTTATTAATACCTTCAGGGTGTGTGCACTGTACATTCAACTGTGTTCATTCCAGTTCGATATATCTGTCGATAAGGCCCGGCCTGCATTCATGACATCACCCGCGCCTGTACCAGATCAACACCAAGCATTTCAATAGACGACCGAATAACGTATGGGGAAATGATGACATCTGATTCACAGCATTTCTTTAGAGACATGATAACGTTGATGCTGGAAACCCTTGTGGAATGGTATTAGGAAGGCAAGGTTAAACAATAGCCTAACCATGGGAAGATGTCCTTGAATGGTGTCTAATCTACTGTACATTAGTCAGACAGAGATTTGCTCAACAGATGGGCTGCGACTGAAGGATTATTCTAGGCTCCCCACTGTTAGCTGGCTCGCCAAGACTTTAATCATGCCATTGTCATCATTACTGGAGTAATTTCACACCAGACTATAATCAGTTGAGTCATGATAGTTTAATGCATCTGTTCTCCTTTTTGTTTCACAGATCCCAGGGCAACTGGGCCTAATTTTAGCACTGTGCTGTTCTGCTCTTGTACTTTTTGATGGTTTGAGTAGAATTTGTGGAAAGTGTAGCCTACTTATTTCTGCTGATTTTAATTGTTCAAACTGACACTTAAATTTAGGCCTTTATTTTCATACTTAATATTTTCTGCACACTGCACATTTTGCTTAGCGAATCAATTTGATATTGTGCTCTGTGTATCTGTGCATGTTTACAGGATAATCGCCATGTGTGGAGACTATTACATTGGCGGGCGCCGGTTCTCGTCCCTGTCGGACCTGATTGGTTATTACAGCTATGTGTCTTGCCTGCTGAAAGGTGAAAAGCTGTTATCACCCGTGGCTCCCCCAGAGGTAAGATTCCATTACGCTCAAGAGTAGAAACGGAGGTAAGACTCCCCCCTCCCCCCCCCCCTACATACTCAATGTACAGTGCCTTCAAAGTGTTCACACCCCTTGACTTAACATTTAGTAGTTATAGGCCGGATTTAAAATGTATTAAATTTAGATTTTTTGGGGGGGTCACTGGCCTACACAACACCCAATAATGTCAAAGTAGAATTATGTTTTTAGAAATGTTTACGTAAATGTCTTGGGTCAATCAGTATTCAACCTCTTTGTTATGGCAAGCCTAAATAAGTTCAGGAGTAAACATTTGCATAACTTAAATAAGTTGACTCACTCTGTGTTTAACATTTTATTTTTGACTACCTCATCTCTATACCCCACCCACACAATTATCTGTAAGGTCCCCCAGTCGAGCAAGGAATTTAAAACACAGATCCAACCCCAAAGACCAGGGAGGTTTTTCAATGCCTCGCAAAAAGGGCACCTATTGGTAACACAACATTTGTGGCTACTTCACGTGGTGTATTGTTTTCTATAATTTCTTGCCCTTTGTGCTGTTGTCTGAAACCAATAATGTTTGTACCATGTTTTGTGTTGCTACCATGTTGTGTTGCTACCATGCTGGGTTGTTGTCTTAGGTCTCTCTTTATGTAGTGTTGTCTCTCTTGTGTTTTTGTCTTGTTTAAAAAAAATCCCAGCCCCTGTCCACGCAGGAGACCTTTTGGTAGGCCATCATTGTAAATAAGAATTTGTTCTTAACTCACTAGCCTATTTAAAGGTAAAGATTTGGTAAAGATTTAAAAAGCAGACATTGAATATCCCTTTGAGCATGGTGAAGTTATTAATTACACTTTGGATGGGCTATCAATACACCCAGTCACTACAAAGATACAAGCGTCCTTCCTAACTCAGTTGCCGGAGAGTTATGAAACCGCTCGGGGATTTTACCATGAGGCCAATGGTGACTTTAAAACAGAGTTTAATGGCTGTGATAGAACTGAGGATGGATCAACAATATTGTAGTTACTCCACAATACTAACCTAATTGACAGTGAAAAGGAAGCCTATACAGAATAAAAAGTATTCCAAAATATGCATCCTGTTTGCAACAAAGCACTGAAGTACACTGAAGAACATTTCACTCTGGTAGGCTAGAGACAGGAAAATAACCACATTTATGTGTGGAACCAATTTATACAAATCTTTCCATACAAACATTTTCCTACCAAACTGGGCATGAACTATAAACAGTAGCTTACTGCTAACAAAAGAGCTGTAGAATAATATAGTAGTTCAGTATAATGCTTCTAGAAAGAAATGGCTAAATGCAAAAGTAAAATACAACATTTTAAAATATGGCCAGATTAGACATTGTGCATGTTTGACAAGTGGGCAGAAATCCACATAGTCATAGTGAGAGAGGACAACATCTATTTTATAAAAAAAAAAATTCAGGCTGTAACACAACAAAATGTGGAACAACGCAAGTGGTATGAATACTTTCTGAAGACACTGTATCTGGGAGATATCTGTCCCAACTTCCCCTACACCCCAGGCCATATTTCATAACTATCGAGAGAGTGAGAAGCCAGGAAAATACTAATGAGAGGTGTCTTGGAGGGTGTCTAGTCGAATACTTTCATTTGGATTGCTCAGGGGAGGGTTTGAAGATTTTAGTGGAAGCATTGGTTAATAGTGAAGTTTTTAATAGTGTGCTTGTGTCTGTCTGTGCTTATGTGTGTAGCCTGTAGAGGACAGGAGGCGAGTGAGAGCCATTCTTCCATACACCAAAGTGCCAGAGACCGATGAGATCAGGTAAAACCTACAAAGACACATTTTATGGAATGTGAGTGAGTGCCTTGTTGAAGGAGAGGACTGACAAGCACATCATCTGAATAATACAAAAACAGACCTCTCCCTGTCATTTAGCAAGACCCAGCACACTAACAGGTGAGTCTGGCTATTCTTTGTCAGATCATGAGAAACGTCTTTCTGAATCCAAGCCTTAACACAGAGACACTGCTAGCTCAGTCTTTGCATGGTTCTATCCAGTCAGCTATCTTTCTTTACAGTGGTGTGTAGCTTAAAGGAGACACCTTGTGGTGAATTGGTGCTACTACACCCAAACATTGCTGCAGGGACTTGCTTCCATTCAGCCATGCGCATTAGTGATGTCGGACACTGATATTGTGCGATTAGACCTGGCTCGCAGTCAGCATTCCAATTCATCCCTAAGGTGTTCGATGGGGTTGAGGTCAGGGCTCTGTGTAGGACAGTCAAGTTTTTCCACCGATCTTGACAAACCACTTCTGTGTGGACCTTACTTTGTGCACGGGGGCATAGTCATACTAAAACAGGAAAGAGCCTTCCCTAAACTGTTGCCACACAGTTGGAAGCACAGAAATGTCTAGAATGTCATTGTATGCTGTTGCTTTAAGATTTCCCTTCACTGGAACAAAGAGACCTAGCCCGACCCATGAGAAATAGCCACCAAACTTTATAGTTGGCACCATGTATTTGGGCAGGTAGTTCTCCTGGCATGCGCCAAACCCAGATTTGTCTGTCTACCAGATGGTGGAGCGTGATTCATCACTCCAGAGAACGTGTTTCCACTGCTCCAATGGCGGCAAGCTTTACACCACTCCAGCCGACAGGGTGTGTGCTGGCATTGCGCATGGTGATATTAGGCTTGTGTTCAGCTGCTCGGCCATGGGAACCCAATTCATGAAGCTCTCGACGAACAGTTCTTGTGCTGACGTTGCTTGCAGATGCTTCAGCACTCGCTCTGTGAGCTTGTGTGGCCTATCACTTCGCGGCTGAGCCGTTGTTGCTCCTAGATGTTTCCATTTCACAATAACAGCACCTACAGTTGACTGAGGAAGCTCTAGCAGGGCAGAAAGTTGACAAACTGACTTGTTGGAAAGGTGGGATCTAATGACGGTGCCACGTTGAAAGTCTGAGTTCTTCAGTCATTCTACAGTCAATGTTTGTCTATGGAGATTGCATGGATGTGTGCTCGATTTTTTTTTTTTTTATACACCTGACAGGTGTGACTGAAATAGCCGAATACACAAATTTAAAGGGGTGTCCACATACTCGTTCAGTCGGCGATTAGCTGTAAAGCCTCAAGGAACCCCCACAGCCTTTAGATCTCTTAACTAAATAGACAATCATTATTGAGGAAAACAGTGTTATTTTTTGTGTAAAAGGAGACGCAAGTGTAAGTACATGTGTAGCAAAACATTGACCTGTTCCTCCTCTGCTGTCCGTCAGCTTCCTGAAAGGGGACATGTTTATCGTTCACAATGAACTGGATGACGGCTGGATGTGGGTGACCAACGTGAGGACGGAGGAGCAGGGCCTCATTGTAGAGGATCTAGTGGAGGAGGTGGTGAGTTAAAGATCAGTGCTCTGCACAGGCTTAAGATCAGCCCTAACCAAACACCATTCATTGTGCCCCAAACGGTACACTATGTTGTGCACTACTAAAGTAAATATGGTACCAATTGGGAAACTGTTGTGGTTTGCCATTTGAAAACGCCTTCAACCGTTTTTAAAAAAGTTATATATTTTTTATTTTTAACACAGGTGGCAATGGTAGCCATTTTATAAGTATTTTCTGTCTTTTAAATTTGTCATTACTGCTCCACTGATTGGTTAAACTGACATTGTTCTTGTTTTCAGGGACGGGAGCAGGACCCACATGAGGGCAAAGTGTAAGTTTATTTTTATTCTCCTAGGTGGCCATACTATCCAACCCCCCCCCCCCCCCCCCCCCCCCCCACACACACACACACACACACACACACACACACAACATCAACTCAATAGGAGAGCTTCATTTGTTAAAATGGCTCATAGGCTGTCTAAAAATATCATTGGAAGTTCATTATATCCCCACCTTCTAGCTGCCTCTGCACGCAACCCATGGTTACAATATCTTCTATCCAACATACGTTTTCCTGTTGTGAAGGGGAGTGTGGTGTGTATATATATTTTTGTTGTGCGTCAAGCATTGCGCTGTTTATGACTTCAAGCCTATCAACTCCCGAGATGAGGCTGGTGTAACCGAAGTAAAATAGCTAACTTGTTAGCGCATGGTACAAATGGTATACAAGGAAATAATCCTATAATAACTACAACTTAAAACTTCTTACTTGGGAATATTGAAGACTCATTTTAAAAGGAACCACCAGCTTTCATATGTTCTCATGTTCTGAGCAAGGAACTTAAACGTTAGCTTTCTTACATGGCACATATTGCACTTTTACTTTCCTCTCCAACACTTTGTTTTTGCATTATTTAAACCAAATTGAACACGTTTCATTATTTATTTCAGGCTAAATTGATTTTATTGATGTATTATATGAAGTTAAAATAAGTGTTCATTCAGTATTGTTGTAATTGTCATTATTGCAAATTAAAAATCGTCCGATTTAATCGGTATCGGCTTTTTTGGTCCTCCAATAATCGGTATCAGCGTTGAAAAATCATAATCGGTCGACCTCTAGTGTATACAGCATACGTCGTTAGTGACGTTGACATAGTCCATGTTTGCATCCATGCGACTCAGTGAAGTCTATGACGTAGTTTGTGACTCTGATACAAACACAATCCGGCTGTATATCTAGGTGTGTTTATTTTGTTTGCCAGCCTCCCAAAGACGGACTGTAGAATGTGAAAAATACATTTCACAAATCAAGCATCAATTTATTTATTATTTAATTAATTCAGACTGTTTGCTTTCTGATGTCACAATTGACCAAGTCCAACAGGATCTATCAAGTTGCGATTCATCATCCTAGACTGATCTGACCCTTCTGAAACCCCTCACTGCCCCTTTTTAACCCAGCACATATTGATCTGTTGGTTTTCTTTCCCTTTACACTCCCCAATGGTCCATCCTGTCTTTAGCTGGTATCACGGCAAGATCAGCAAACAGGAGGCCTATAACCTTCTGATGACAGGTACCACTATACTTTACATATTACATGATCCTCACTATAACCTTCTGATGATGGGTTAATACTCTCTCTGCACAGTGGGGGTTACATTCCCATTTCTATGTGTTCTTGTTATCAACAATGTTCTGTTGCCGAGATATATGTTCCGATAATGTATTGGTAGTAAAACATCAATACTAAACATGTTAATGCCAACAACATCAGTGAGTTTCTCTCGCTCTCTTTCATTTAGTTGGTCAAGTGTGCAGCTTCCTGGTCCGGCCGTCAGACAACACACCCGGGGATTACTCACTGTTTTTTCGGACTAATGAGAACATCCAAAGGTTTAAGATATGCCCCACCCCCAACAATCAGTACATGATGGGGGGGAGGTACTATAACAGGTATGTATGACGGGGGCTCATACTGTCTCCCAGTGCAGTAACCATCAACCATTCAATAGAATCAGAAAATAACTGGTTAGGAAAACCCTGTGGCCTTACCTATAATTGTATAAAGATGTTGTGATATCCAGGTTTACAGTCCCACATAGAAATGTAGCTTATACAGAAAGTACTAAATACTATTAAGTCTGAAGCGTTATGATGGTCACTGCTGGTCAGTAGAAATAACTGCTGTGCTCAGTCTCTTCTCTATCTCTCTCTCTTTGACAGTGTTGATGACATTGTGGACCATTATAAGAAGGAGCAGATTGTAGAGGGCTACAACCTGAAAGATGCTGTTTCGGTGCAGGTAAGCCTGAGTTTAGAGACCTCCATAGTTGTGCGACCCCTATCATATCACTTTGAGAAGGCTATAGATTTACATGTATTTCATTTAATTGTGTTGTTTTATTGACATTCATGTTTGTATTTCAGCACCAGGAACAAGTGCTCTCAGAGTTGGTGGACGGCAAGGAGATCTATAACACTATCAGACGGAAAACGAAAGATGCGTTCTACAAAAACATTGTCAAGAAAGGCTACCTCCTATTCAACAAAGGTACAGTTGAAGTCGGAAGTTTACATAGGTTGTAGTCATTAACTTGTTTTTCAACCACTCCACAAATTTCTTCTTAACAAACTATAGTTTTGGCAAGTCGGTTAGGACATCTACTTTGTGCATGACGCAAGTAATTTACAGATTATTTTACTTATAATTCACTGCATCACAATTCCAGTGGGTCAGAAGTTTACATGCACTAAGTCAAATCAAAGTTTATTTGTCACGAATACCGAATACAATATTGAAATGCTTACTTACAGGCTCTAACCAATAGTGCAAAAAACGTATTAGGTGAACAATGGGTAAGTAAAGAAATAAAACAACAGTAAAAAGACAGGCTATATACAGTAGCGAGGCTATAAAAGTAGCAAAGTACATACAGACACCAGTTTGTATGGCTGATTTGAATATGTACATGTAGATATGGTCAAAGTGACTATGCATATGTGATGAACAGAGAGTAGCAGTAGCGTAAAAGCGTGGTTTGGGGGGCAAACATTGCAAATAGTCCGGGTAGCCATTTGATTACCTGTTCAGGAGTCTTATGGCTAGACTTGGCACTCTGGTACTGCTTGCCATGCGGTAGTAGATAGAACAGTCTATGGCTGGGGTCTTTGACCATTTTTAGGGCCTTCCTCTGACACTGCCTGGTGTAGAGGTCCTGGATGGCAGGCAGCTTAGCCCCAGTGATGTACTGGGCCGTACGCACTACCCTCTGTCGTGCCTTGCGGATGGAGGCCGAGCAATTGCCGTACCAGGCATTGATGCAACCAGTCAGGATGCTGTGCCTTTAAACAGCTTGGAAAATGAAGTCCAGAAAATGTCATGGCTTTAGAAGCTTCTGATAGGCTGATTGACGTCAATTACCTGTGGATGTATTTCAAGGCCTACCTTCAAACTCAGTGCCTCTTTGCTTGACATCATGGGAATATCTAAAGAAATCAGCCAAGACCTCAGAAAAACAATTGTAGACCTCCAAGTCTGGTTCATCCTTGGGCAATTTCCAAACACCTCAAGATGACCACGTTCATCTGTGCGTAGTATTGTTTAAACACCATGGGACCACGTAGCCGTCATACCGCTCAGGAAGGAGAGGCGTTCTGTCTCCCAGAGATGAATGTACTTTGGTGCAAAAAGTGCAAATCAATCCCAGAACAACAGCAAAGGACCTTGTGAAGATGCTGGAGGAAACCGTTACAAAATTATCTATATCCACAGTAAAACGAGTCCTGTATCGACATAACCTGAAAGGCCGCTCAGCAAGGAAGAAGCCACTGCTCCAAAACCGCCATAAAAAAGCCAGACTACGGTTTGCAAATGCACATGGGGACAAAGATCGTACTTTTTGGAGAAATGTCCCCTGGTCTGATGAAACAAAAATAGAACTGTTTGGCCATAATGACCATCGTTATGTTTGGAGGAAAAAGGGGGCAACTTGCAAGCCAAAGAACACCATCCCAACCGTGAAGCACAGGGGTGGCAGCATCATGTTGTGGGGGTGTTTTTAATGCTGGAGGGACCGGTGCACTTCACAAAATAGATGGCGTCATGAGGAAGAAAAATTATGTGGATATTATTGAAGCAACATCTCAAGACATCAGTCAGGGAAGTTGAAGCTTGGTCGCAAATGGGTCTTCCAAATGGACAATGACCCCAAGCATACTTCCAGAGTTGTGGCAAAATGGCTTAAGGACAACAAAGTCAAGGTATCGAAGTAGCCATCACAAAGCCCTGACCTCAATCCTATAGAAAACTTGTGGGCAGAACTGAAAAGGCGTGTGTGAGCAAGGAGGCATACGAACCTGACTGAGTCAGGAGGACTGGGCCAAAATTCACCCTTTCCCATTATTGTGGAAAGCTTGTGGAAGGCTACCTGAAGTGTTTGACCCAAGTTAAACAATGTAAAGGCAATGCTACCAAATACTAATTGAGTGCATGTAAACTTCTGACCCACTGAGAATGTGATGAAAGAAATAAAAGCTGAAATTAATCACTCTACTATTATTCTGACATGTCACATTCTTAAAATGAAGTGGTGATACTAAGACGGGGCATTTTTACTTGGATTAAATGTCAGAAATTGTGAAACTGAGTTTAAATGTGTTTGTCTAAGTTGTATGTAAACTTCCGACTTCAACTGTAAGTAGCCTTGTATGAGCCTTTGCTTGCAAACCGTAACGGGTCATAGGACAGGAGCCTGTTTCTAAAACGTGAGGCAGCTTGATGTACAAGTATACCCCCTGGACAATACGCTAGTCTATCGCAGGGCCTTACCCCCAGTCTATCTCCTTTATGCTGAGTGCCAAGTAGAGACTCATCAGGTCCCATTTTTTTTTTTGGTATGACTCGGCTCACAACCTTCCAATCTCAGGGCAGACACTCTAACCGCAAGGCCACTGAGTTGGTAACAAAGGTACCAATATGTTTTTACTCTTCATTTTTCTACAGAGAATGGAACCTCAAATGTCTGCAAATGTAATCTAGACCGTAGCCTGTTTCCATTACTCTTACTTCTCCCTGAAGTGGTCACTGGTATACCACCCCCCCCCCCCCCCCATATTTAAAAGGACTAGTGTGTTAAATATGGTGTAAACTCCTCCATAAACTTGAGGGAGTGAAGAAGTGCAGGCAGATGAGAGAATTTGGAAATTGACCTGACATCTTCTCCTATCCTCCCTAACCCTCTCACCATCTCCAGGTAAAGGTAAGCGGTGGAAGAACCTCTACTTCATCCTGGAGGGGAATGACGCCCAGCTCATCTACTTTGAGAGTGAGAAGAGAGCCACCAAACCCAAAGGTCTGATTGACCTGAGTGTGTGTTCCGTGTACGGTGTGCACGACAGTCTGTTTGGCAGGTGAGACACGCGTTGATCTGAGTGGACATTGACAAGAACAAATCATTGCAAAAAAGCAATAGCTACTTTACGGAGGGAAAATGTACTTACTACAACTGATATTATGTGGTTGTCTCAGCTAGCTATCTTAAGATGACTGCATTAATTGTAATTCACTCTGGATAAGAGCAAACTGTCAAATGTATTTTTTATTTTGTTGCCGTGTTGTGCTGAGTTTTGTACTTAGTTCTCCGCAGTCTGAATTTGATAAATTCTGAGTTTGATCAATTGGATACATTCGGCACGTACTTGTTCAGTAATACCTGGCTGTCCTGTTTGCAGACCAAACTGTTTCCAAGTTGTGGTCCAGCACTTTAGTGAGGAACAGTACATATTCTACTTCGCTGGCGAGACTCCTGAACAGGCACAGGTTTGTACCGATCCCTCTTTGTTGGTCTGTCTGTCTGGATGTTCTGTCCCAATCACACCTTTCTTTAGTATTACAGTGTTCTTTCCTCTCTGTAGGACTGGATGAAATGTCTGCACACGTTCTGCAGTAACCTTAGGAAACCCACCCAGCCCACTCCCAACAAGAGGCTCCGACAGGTACAAACACTGGCAATTCCAGTCAAATGCTGTTTGCATTGTGCATTTCAGAAAATGCATTTGCCACGTATGCATAGTAAATCCAATTCATAACACATTTGTTTGATATGGCAATACAGTATTGAATCTTGAAATGCAAGTTGGGCCTCAACTTCCCAAAGAACAAACCCTATGCATCAATCTTCTTTTTTTTTTTTTTTAAGATTGTTTACCAATATGTTCATTTGATATTATGCCATTATCCAAAGTGGCTTGTATGTGACTCAATGTGAGATTCAAACCCGCTACTGTGGTGTTCCATGCATCTTACTCCAGCCAGCTGAGGCATCAGAAACCCTGACTGTCTGTCGTCCTGGTGTGTGTGTGTCCCATCAGGTGAGCAGCCTGGTCCTGTATGTGGAGGAGGCCCACAAGCTGCCTGTGAAGCACTTCACCAACCCCTACTGCAACATCTACCTGAACAATGTGCAGGTGGCCAAGACCCACCCCCGAGAGGGCCAGAACCCCGTCTTCACAGAAGAGTTCATCTTTGAGTCAGTCCCAATTACAACTCCATTCAATGGCAATTTAGTGTGAAATGGACATTTTGTATTTGGCTTCCATATACTTTAACTTATACCATAACTTCTCACTGCACTTAGTAATATGTCCATAATATTGCATTGATACAATGATTAGCTATCATGTTTGGGTTCCTTACATTGACCGACATTTTTTGTATTCCCCTCAGTGACTTGTCGAGTGAAATCAACAGGTTTGAAATCAGCCTGAGCAATAAGACAAAGAAGAGCAAAGAAAGTGACATCTGTGAGTCACCGTTCTACTTGGACTAGCCATCTCAAACCCTCTCCTTTTATAATCCCATTCCATATCGATATGAGAAATGACTTGCGGCAGTGTGTTAGTGCCCCTGAGTTCCACTCAATCTCCATCTCTCTCGCCCTCTGCCTCAGTGTTCATGCGTTGCCAGCTGAGCCGCCTACAGAAGGGCCAGATGATAGACGAGTGGTTCCCTCTGAGCTCCCACGTGCCTCTGAAGGGCATCGAGCCGGGCTCTCTGAGGGTCCGAGCCCGCTACTCCATGGAGAAAATCATGCCTGAGGAGGAGTACAGTGAGTTCAAAGAGGTCAGACATACCCTACTAATGAAGATAATTCATGATTTCATCAATGTAGGATTAAGTCAAATCAAAGTTTATTGGTCGTGTACACAGTTTTGCAGATGTTATCGCAGGTGCAGCAAAAGGCTTGTTTCCAGCTCCAACAAAGGTATAATGACCAGCACACACTCAGTTAGACATCCAAAACAAGGATTTGCAGTTACCTGGTTACACAACCCTGCACCTTAGAGGCTGCTGCGTTATCTACATAGACTTGGAATCACTGGCCACTTTAATAATGGAACACTAGTCCCTATAATAATGTTTATATACTGCTTTACTCATATCATATGTACTGTATTATATTCTACTTTGTTAGTCAATGCCACTCTGATATTGCTCAAGCTAATAGTTATATATTTCTTAATTCCATTCTTTTACTTAGATTTGTGTGTTTTTTGAATTCTTAGGTACTACTGCACTGTTGGAGCTAGAAACACCAGCATTTCACTACACCTGAAATAACATCTGCTAAATATGTGTATGTGACCAATACAATTTGATTTAATACACATACTCAGTGAGACATCCAAAACAAGGATCAGCAGTTGGTTACATAGTGTATTGTGATGTGCAGAGTACGTGTCCTGGAAAAAGATAAGTGGAAAATGATCGTCCACTTGTTTTTACATCGTGTCACTGACCCTAGTCTGTCCTTCGGTCTGTCTGTCCGTGTCCCTCAGCTGATCCTGCTAAAGGAGTTCCATGTGATCTATGCTCTGGCCCATGTGTGTGGGCAGGACCGCACCCTGCTGGCCAGCATCCTGCTGCGCATCTTCAGACACGAGAAGACAGAGGCCCCTTTACTCAGGACACTCAACGACCGAGAGATCAACATGGAGGGTATTGAGATGAATATTTACAGATATACTATTGTTCTAGCGACATCATTCTATTTTTAGTGACATAGCATTTCCCTTTGGCTGGGTCTTTATCATCCTGAAGTATCTCCATTTGTAGATGCTTGGAGGCAGATTGTGTTATTATGATTTCAACATGAAAGCTATGACAAGTCCCCTCTCTCTGACGTTTCCCAGACGAGGCGACAACCCTGTTCCGAGCGACCACTCTGGCCAGCACGCTGATGGAGCAGTACATGAAGGCCACGGCCACACCCTTCGTCCACCACGCCCTCAAAGATACAATCCTCAAGATCATGGAGAGCAAGCAGTCCTGCGAGGTAAACATACACTTTCTATTTATGCAGAAAGGCTTTTCATACTTAGAGGTAGCCTTGTTTTTGTTTAGCCCAAGCTCTATATACTGTATCTGTTTTGGCTTGTAAAATAGTTTGGGCAACATCTGTAAAGTTATGTTAGTCACAACTCTTTCAGCTGAGAAGTGTGTGGGCGCCAACCCAGCTATTTATTCATGTTATCTCCTGAGTGGAATGGAGCACTCAGCATTGGTAACATCATATTAGTACTTTGGCTACCCAGAAGACAAAACAGTAACTCATGACACAGACTCAACTTTGGTTCCTGCTTGGCATTCCCCAGTTTCTGTTGTGATCCCGCAGGACTCTGAATCTCTCTTCTTCTGGGACAGAGGGCATTACACACTGTGACATTTAACATTGATCTTGTACAGTTGCTTTCAACATCAAATCCTACTCTAGTGAAAGAAAGAGGTCTCATGTAACACCTTCCTAATATTGAGTTGCACTGCCTTTTGCATCAGAACAGCCTCAAACCTTTCCTTCCCTTCATCTACACTGATTTTGAAGTGGATTTAACAAGTGACGTCAGTAAGGGATCATAGCTTTCACCTGGTCAGTCTGTCATAGAAAGAGCAGGTGTTCATAATGTTTTGTACACTCAGTGTATGTCTATGATGAAACATCTTTCTCCCTCCCTCTAGCTGAACCCCTCCAAACTGGAGAAGAACGAGGATGTGCATCTGAACCTGTCCCACCTCCTCCTAATCCTGTCTGAGCTGGTGGAGAAGATCTTCATGGCTGCTGA
Organism: Oncorhynchus mykiss; assembly: GCF_013265735.2. Lineage (NCBI taxonomy): Eukaryota > Metazoa > Chordata > Actinopteri > Salmoniformes > Salmonidae > Oncorhynchus > Oncorhynchus mykiss. Next base: position 15,870,766 of record NC_048570.1, read on the forward strand.
GATCCTGCCCCCGTAAGCACACACACCACGTCCATGGTGCATATACCAACAAACTAACACGGGAACCATCCACATGTGATATTAGGGTTGGGTGATATACAAACTTTAGTCATATCGTCGATCGTGACTCGTTTATTTGGACTAGCAAAAAGACTAATCAATCCCAGTTGATCATTTGACTAGAATTAAAACATTTCACTGTACTGTTCTGCTTTGTCAAGTGTAAATAGGCTTTCATCTGTCATCGACGATGACGTCCCCATCGATGATGGCTGTCAATCATTGTCGACACCCGATGACATCGTTCATCGGCCCAACCCTAATAAGTAAGGAAGTGTATATTCGACCAGCAGAACACAAACTTAAGTTTAGGCATAGGGGTCGAAATCACTTACGTTAGGTTTTGGAATGAGGGTCAGAATAAGGTTGGGTATAGTTTGAGGTTAGGGAAAAGTAACATTGGGTTAGAGTACCACCACCCACCGCCATTCATTTTCTGCCAGTAAAATATACACTGCCAGTAAGAAACCATTTCCATAGTTTGAACCTTATATCATGATGTTCTTCTGTTGTACAATCAATTTATTATGTCATCGGACAAACCAACAAATTAACTGAAAACATGAAAGTAGATCCATAGGGTAGTTTGACATGTATACAGTATATTTAAGTCATATTCCAGTATTCACATTTTCTCTCTCATTGACCCTTTCAGAACTCTACGATATATCTATGGGTGTCTACAGAAGTCAGTGCAGCAGAAATGGCCCAACACCACTATGAGAACCCGGGTGGTCAGGTAACTAACTATAGACACCATAAATCTACTTTGCGATCTGCAATCCTCATGTATAGGCATCGCATAGAATTGGAATGGTGAAGCCCTTGGTCAAGGGGGAGCTCTATTGGGAACATTTAACAAAGTTCTACATGTGATGAATACAATTTGGATTTGAAGTACTGATTTCTTGTTTGGCTATTCCAGTGGCTTTGTGTTCCTGAGACTGATCTGTCCTGCCATCCTCAACCCAAGAATGTTCAACATCATCACTGGTGAGCTTAACCTGTTATGGCTGCAATCCCGATTCCCGGGATCGATATGACAACTACCAGTGAAAATAGAGGGCTCAAAATTCAAACCACAAAAAACTCATAATTAAAATTCCTAAAACATACATACATGTGTCTTATATCATTTTAAAGCTATTCTCGTTGTTAAACCCACAAGGGTCCGATTTCAAATAGGCTTTTCAGCGAAAGCACTACAAACGATTACCGTATGTTAAGTCTCCACCAAACCACAATAAGCACAGCCATTTTCCAGCAAAATATAGCATTCACAAAAAACAGAAATAAAGATAAAATTAATCACTAACCTTGAATTATCTTCATCAGATGACACTCATAGGACTTCATGTTACACAATACATGCATGTTTTGTTTGAAAAAGTTCATATTTATATAAAAAAATCTTTGAGTTTACATTGGCGTGTTAGATTCACTAGTTCCAAAAACATCAAGTGATTTTGCACAGCCACATCATTCAACAGAAATATTCATCATAAATGTAGATGATAATACAAGTTATACACATGGAATTATAGATATACCTCTCCTTAATGCAACCGCTGTGTCAGATTTCAAAAAAACTTTGCGGAAAAAGAAACGCATACAATAATCTGAGACGCGCTCAAATAAAAACACCACAGCCGCAAAGATGGCGTCAACATAAACAAGAAATTACATGATAAATATTCCCTTACCTTTGATCTACATCAGAAAGCACTCCAGGAATCCCAGGTCCACAATAAATATTTGTTTTGTTCGAAAATGTCCATTATTTATGTCCAAATACCTTTTGTTAGAGCGTTTGGTATACATATCCAAACGCTAATTCTGGTCAGCGTTATATCGGACAAAAACTTCAAAAAGTGATATTACCGGTCGAAGAAACATTTCAAACTAAGTACAGAATCAATCATTAGGATGTTTTTAACATATAGCTTCAATAAAGTTCCAACCGGAGTATTCCTTCTTGTCTTCGTGAGCAATGGAACGCAGGTGACTACCATGAGGAAAAAGCATGATCACAAATTGGCTGCTTGATGGACATCTGACATCTGATATATTCTGCTCTCATTCACTCCCACAACAACATAGAAGCCTCATTATAATTTCTATTGATGGTTGACATCTAGTGGAACCCCTACATCATTCATATCTCAAGGGGATTTCATTGGGGACTCTGTACATACAAGCTCAGATTTCTGACTTCCTGTTGATTTCAACTCAGGATTTTGCCTGCCAGTATGAGTTCTGTTATACTCACAGACATCATTTAAACAGTTTTAGAAACGTCAGTGTTTTCTATCCAATACTAATAATAATAATAATATGCAAATATGAGCTACTATGCCTGAGGAGCAGGCTGTTTGATATGGGCACCTTTCATCCAAGCTACTCAATACTGCCCCTGCAGCCATAAAAAGTTAACCCTTCGATGTATTTCAGAAATTGATTATTGCTTAGCTTGGAATGAACAGTATGATGTCCATACATTACTTAATATCCGTGTGTGTTCAATTGTTTTTTTTGTGTAGACCCTCCCTCTGCAACAGCGGGACGTACCCTCACTCTGGTTGCCAAGTCTGTCCAGAACCTGGCTAACCTGGTGGAGTTTGGTGCTAAGGTAAGACCTCCTTAAAGCTCCTACGCTTTTCAGTGTGGGGACGTTTCTATCCCTGTGTCATCTAAGCACAGGCAAGCCAAAGTGTAATCCTTCACAGCTTTGTGTTGTACCTGGTTCAGGGAACAGTAGTTATAATATTGGGAGAGTTTATTTTGCATGGCATGGGGGCTGGAGTTTGTACATTTCAGACCATTCCATTGGGCTCAAGTGAAATCTCCACCTACCCAGGACATGGGGCCATGCAAAACAGACTCGCCCATTCATAACTCTACCATCTGTATGTCAGAAAGTAATGGAGTGTTCCTCTTTTCAATCCAGGAGCCCTACATGGAGGGAGTGAACCCCTTCATCAAAAACAACAAACATAGGATGATCATGTTTTTGGATGAGTTGGGTGTAGGTTACCTGTTTTCATTTCCTTTAGACATCATTGGAACTCTTAGGTACTTGTAGACGTCATAGCAATTCTCTCCCAATGTCTAGGGACGACATTAATGTGTGTGCATTTGTGTCCTTTCTAGAATGTCCCTGACCTCCCTGAAGCTACAGAGCACTTTAGGACAGACCTGTCCCGTGACCTTGCTGCCCTGCATGAGATCTGTGTCTCACACTCAGACGACCTCCGCACCTTGAGCAACGAGAGGGGAGCACAGCAGGTGTGTAAAGTTTTAATGTCACATGCACTAGAACAGTGAAATGCCTTTCTTGCAAGCTGAAAACCCAACAATGCAATAATCATTATCAAAGTAGCACTAAAAATAGCAGGGTAGAATAAAAACACACGAGAAATAGAAATAAGAACACGAGAAAGGAAGAAGCTATATACAGGGTCAGTTCCAATACCATATTTACAATGTGCAGGGATATTGGAGTGATAGAGGTAGATATGTACACTATATATACAAAAGTATGTGGACACCCCTTCAAATGAGTGGATTTGGCTATTTCAACCACACCTGTTGCTGACAGGTGTATAGAATCGAGCACACAGCCTTGCAATCTCCATAGACATTGGCGGTAGAATGGCCTTACTTTCAAGCTCAGTGACTTTCAATGTGGCACCGCCATAGAATGCCGCCTTTCCAACAAGTCAGTTAGCCAACTGTAAGTGCTGCTGTTGTCAAGTGGAGACGTTTAGGAGCAACAACTTTTCAGCTGCGAAGTGGTAGGCCACACATTCTTACAGAACGGGACTACCGAGTGCATAGCGCATAAGAATTGTCTGTTCTCGGGTGCAACACTCACTACCAAGTTCCAAACTGCCTTTGGAAGCAATGTCAGCAGAAGAACTGTTCGTCGGGAGCTTCGTGAAATGGGTTTCCATGGCCAAGCAGCTGCACACAAGCCTAAGATCACCATGCGCAATACCAAGCTGGAGTGGGGTAAAGTTTGCTGCCATTGGACTCTGGAGCAGTGGAAATGAGTTCTCCGGCATGATGAATCACACTTCACCATCTGGCAGTCCAACAGACTAATCTGGATTTGGCAAATGCCAGGAGCACGCTGCCTGCCTGGTATGTGTAGTGCCAACTGTAAAGTTTGGTGGAGGTGGTCTGGGGCTGCTTTTCATGGTTTGGGCTAGGCCCCTTAGTTCCAGTGAAAGGAAATCTTAACGCAACAGCATACAATGACATTCTAGACGATTATATGCATCTAACAGATGTGTGGAAGAACTTGACTGGCCTGCACAGAGCCCTGACCTCAATCCCATAGAACACCTTTGGGATGAATTGGAACGCCGACTGAGATGAGCCTAATCGCCCAACATCACTGCCCAACCTCACTAATGCTCTTGTGGCTGAATGGAATCAAGTCACAACATCTAGTGGAAAGCCTTCCCAGAAGAGTGCAGGCTATAATAACAGCAAAGTGGGGGCCAACTCCATATTAATGCCCATGATTTTGGAATAGATGTTCGACAGGTGTCCACATACTTTTACTCGTGTAGTGTATTTAACCAGTGATTGAAAGGCTAGAACGGCTATGTTAAAGGGTAAATCTGTTTCACCCATTTTGGGATTTCTCAATTAAATAGATTCTTGAATTTTTTTTTTTATTCTTTTTTTTCCTCTACCTTTTATTAACCAGGTAGGCCAGTTGAGAACAAGTTCTCATTTATAACTGCAACCTGGCCAAGATGAAGCAAAGCAGTGTGACACCAACAACACAGAGTTACACATGGAATAAACAAACGTACAGTCAAAAACAAAATAAAGTCTGTACAGTGTGTGCAAATGGCGTAAGGGGGTAAGGCAATAAATAGGCCATAGTAATTACAATTTAGCAAATTAACACTGGAATGATAGATGTGCAGATGATGATGTGCAAGTAGAAATACTGGTGTGCAAAAAAGTTAATAAAACTATGGGGATGAGGTATGTAGTTGGATGGGCTATATACAGATGGGCTGTGTACAGCTGCAGTGATCGGTAAGCTGCACAGATAGCTGATGCTTAAAGTTAGTGAGGGAGATACAGTGGGGAGAATAAGTGTTTGATACACTCCCGATTTTGCAGGTTTTCCTACTTACAAAGCATGTAGAGGTCTGTAATTTATCATAGGTACACT